>NW_009919434.1:0-39151 GCF_000696875.1 Nestor notabilis
CCCTAACTATTCTATGATTCTATGATTAAAGGTAGCTAAGGAAAACAATACCACATAGGAACACCAGGTGGAACTAGGAGGAGAGAAAAGAAGGAAAGAAAGAAAGAATGGGGAAAAAAAAATTCTCTTGATAGTTTGCCAAGTTTTCTGAAGAAATACCTTTTCTAAATGTGGTCCTGGTAGAAAATTACTTATTTACTTATATTTCACTATCAGCTTCTCTGGGTGCATACAAAATTTAACAGGCTGATTGGCTCCTTAAAGCAAAGAAGCAAATAACCTGCTCAGAAATAATGAATATGATAACTCAACCTAATACGATAAACCAGCTTGACACCTCTCTTTGCTTGCAAAATTCAGTGGCAAGCCATGAACTGTCCTCATACTGTGCTCTAATTATCTGATTTTTTTTTAGAATAGCTGAACACTTAGTAGCTCTTGCTGAGGTCAACTGAAGCCTGTGGTTGCTGCCTGCGTTTGTAAATGAGGTTATAAAAGTCAACAAGCTTTGTCAAAATAGCAGAAGAAATGAATTGCATGGTGAAAGGGCACAGTTTCTCTTGTGGAAATAGTTGATTCAACTGACTTGAACAATCTCAGTAACATGAAAGAAGGTGGTTTTTTTTTTTCCCCTGGTAGAGACCAGTGCAGTGCAAGTCCCTGTGGATCAATAACTAACCCCCTAATTCACACTTAAACCCTGAATAGGAAATCACCCTCAGCTGTATTGAAATGCTGCCTAAACATTTTGCAGGGGGCAAGGATCCAAAGATAGTCCTGAAGTGAATTCTTGGAGCAGCCTCCACTTCTTGCCTTATGGAGAGCTGTCAGAAGAGGAAGTGCTTTGTGGTGGCAACTCAAAATCATCTCTGTCCCAGTAAATAAGAAAGGTGCACATCCCACTCTATACAGAGAAGTTATATTAGGAAGTACTTCAAGTTTTGAATCGTTAGCTTTTGCTTCTATAGGAAACATAACTGCAAGATCCTGAGATTCAGCAAAATGGGTGATAGACTTCCACTGTTGTTTATATGCTCTGTGCCTATTTTTACAACTCTACTTTAGTTTTGATACCTATTTAGATATTACTATTAAGCTTCAAGTGACTCCCCTAGTTGAAATACTAAAATTTTTTACCATTAAATAATCCAGGATATATTTGAAAGGTGGGGGTTTGTTATGTCAGTGCTTTATGCTCACAAAGGCACTAACAGCAAAACCTTAAAAATACAGTTTCTTTTGAATGCAAAATATTTCCTGGAGAAATTATGTAAAAATGCATTGCCTGTAATACAGTATTTAATCAAGTATTCAGTGCCCAGCATTCAAGAGGATTTTCTTATGTGTGATGTTTACATGGAGGCATCCCTGGAAATGCTCAGTGCCAGGTTCGACGGGGCTTTGAGCAACCTGGTCTAGTGGAAGGTGTCCCTGCCCATGGCAGGGGGCTGGAACTAGATGAGCTTTAATGTCCCTTCCAACACAAACCGTTCCGTGATTCTGAGATTCATGCTTTCTGGAAAGAGAAGAGTGATCATTTGTACTGGGTTTTCTGTATTAGTAACCCTTCACAAATCAGCATTCACTCTTCATACGCTTCTCTGGGATCTACCTTCCTCATGAGCATTACAATCAGAGCACTTATTTGCTAGATCATTTACTGAAAGAAAACACAAAAAGGTCTTGAATATAATCAAAGCACATTTTCTTTCATTTGCAGAAATGCTCACTATGTACCCAGCTTTCCATTTACGGGGGGGGGGAAGTGTTTCTTTCTACTATGTTAATTTTCTCTTTTTTATTTCCCATCTGAGAAGCCAAATTATAATAGCTTATAACTAGAAGGCCAGTTCATACTGTCTTACCCATTTTGTAATAATTCACCCTTGTGCAAAAAAGTTAATGTGATCCAGCAGAGCAGCATTTATACCTCATTTGCAGAGCATAAATTATATAGTCCAGGGTATTGCACATTAAGTTTTCCACCCCATAATTTAAAACTGAACATAATCAATAAAATTACAGACTCTACAATGTTGCCTTTCCAGACCATATCTGCATTTTGTCAGTGCTACTGTGTGTTGTAAAAATCTGCACACTGAGGAAATGCTGGTGCAAGAAGACAATAAATTTGAGAGATGATCTTCTTTCCCCCTGCAAAATCATATCATAAACTGTTTTCTCAAAAAATTTGGCTGGGAACTCACCTCTGCTGGGCTAATGCAGAACATTATAGAGCTGTTTATAACCAAATGCTAGTTTACAATAGGTATGAAAGTAGTAGCATTCAATAAGCATTACTAGAAAATTACACACTTTGGTCAAAAGTCAGGTTGTTGTTCAGGAGCAACACCATCACATGCTTTTTTTAGGAAGCCACACAACAAAAAAGTGGTAAGGCAATGTAATGTGGCCTCTGTGACAGTGGGGCTGAGACTGATTTAATCACTTCATGCTGCCTGTTTATGCAAATAGATCAGCCAAGCCCTGTAATATTAACACTCTGGGCCAAACTACTATAAATATTTCTGACAATATGAGCTGGGAAAAGAGATAAAGCTTTACTGCTTCCTGCTTTTACTTTGACTTCAATATGCTAACAAATGTTAATAATATGCTAAAATGCAGAGTTTGGAATATAAAGGTGTCCCCTCAGCTCTCTAACAGAGTAGACAGTTTCCCATCAAAGATTGTGATTCTTTAAGATGCACTGACCAGATGTGTGTATATATATGGACTTTCTGTCAAAGTAGGAACACGGTCTAGCACCTCCAGGGAGGGCTTTCTATGACGAGTGGGGCTCAATTTGGGTCTTTCTACTACTTATTTTCATTTCAGATGGCTGCCAGTTTTAAATCCGAAGGTCTCTGCTTCCACGGAAGATATGGCGGTGGGGAAGAAAGAGGAGGGGAAGTGGGGAGAGATTTAGCTGTCTTGCGTGGCAAAAGTGTAATGAAGAAAAGATATTAAGAGGACTCATATGCCAAGAAAAATCAAAAAGAACTAAGGAATTAAGGCCAGCAGCATTGCAATCTGCTTTGGCTAAATCAACAGCTTAAGCAGCACTGTCTAATACTCATTTGGAGATATACCCCTGCCAAAGATGCTATGGACACCTATGCAACTAGTTCCTACAGCAGTGAAAAAGGGGGATATTTCACAATATGTTCTCAGCAACTTGCATAAATGCCCAGCTATGGAGGAGGTGGTCCATCATTCAGTGTGCTTGTGTATCCCTGTGAGCAGCTGGTACTCTGCCTGCTATTGGCAGAAGCAGCTGCTTGGCTCTGGGACAGACTTCCCCCACAACACACACACAAACACACACACATTTACACCCACTGTCAGCTATTTCTCTATTGCCCTCCTAATACACCCTTAACCCTTCAGACTACCTGCATGACCTCATCTACCTCGTACCACAGCCGTCGTCTACCATAAGCACACGCTCCAAAAACAACTCACCGCAGCTGTCCCGTAGTAGCATGTGCTCCATAAACACCAACCCATGGGCTGATCTGTAGAAACCATTTGCAAGGAGGTTTGGTGCACATCAGCCCCTCCACCTCGTTAGCGCTACAGAGCTATGCGAAGAGGTTGGCATACCAGTGGTTGAGAGAAAAGCACATTTTCAGTGCTTATTTCTCTTTTTTCATAGTATCAAGCAAAGTAGCGCGTAAAGATTTTGCAATAGAACTTCTGAAAAAAGCATCACATATTCACCCTGGTATTTTTTTAAATCAGAATGAGCTGCATTGTGCCTCAGAAAACAAGTAGGAGGCTTTTGCTGTCTTGTTACTTGCTGAAAGATCAGTAAGGTTTTAGGGTAAACCACCCTGTTCATGAAAAGAAGTGAGGAGTTTTTAAAACCTAGAACAAGAAGGAACTTCCATCACAGGGAGAGACTGAAGCAGCTTTATTATTTGACTCCTTAAAGCAAAATTTGCCAAGATTTTAAAATGGCAGACAAAAGGAGAGGAGCATCTGCCAGGGAGGAGAAGAGCACAGCACAGCCCAGGTGGGATCTCTTCCCACAGCCAAGACAAAGCAGACGGAGACATGGTTAGTGTTATGACTTTGTCAAAAGCAATTTTTCATTAGGAAGCTTCAGTGAAAAGATGGGGATGTACAGGCTGAGAAGCGCCATATCCCAGGAAAACACAGGATGCAAAAACCATTGGTGGAAAAAACAGCAGGCAACAGAGCTGTGATGTCTTAGGTGTCTTACATACCCCTGGGTTTCAGGGTCTGGTCACTCACATGAAGGGGAAATTGCGTTTGTCAGCACACCACATGGCTATATGCATGCAGGGTTATATCGCTGTTAGCAAAACCCCATATGGTGAAGACTAAGTTCCCCAGAAGGCTAAGTTTCCATTAAGAACAGGTTAGTCAAATATCTGCCAGGAATGACATAAGTACAGGTCATCCTGCCTCAGGCAGAGCGATGAACTAGATCACCTGACAAGGCCTAGTCTGCTCTTATTTTCTGTGTTTTTGTGTTAATACCCAGATAAATAATGAAGTGGTGGAATTTGGAAAATTTATAATACCCACAGCTCGGTGGAGTATACAAGAGAAATAGACGGGGGTTTTACAAATGAATGTTTCCTAGAGAAATATTATGGAAACAAGGGTGGTTCTGTGCTATTAGGAAAAAAAGCAAATAGAAAGAAGACAGTGTTCTGCCATTGTACTACATTTAAGAGACCTGTTTATCGCACAAAGTAGTGGAGGGGATGGTCTGCTTTAGATGGGAAGAGCTGGTTCATAGTCAGAATGTGTCGTGGATGCCCAGATGGCAACTAAGTACCACACAGACACTTGCTCACTCCCCTTCCCCCAGTGGGATGGGGAGGAGAATCGGGGGAAAAAGTTAAAACCCATGGGTTAAGATCAGAATTTTTAATAGAAATCAGAAAGTTTAATAGTTGAAATAAAGTTTAAAAAAAAAGAAAAAGAGAGAGAGGGAAAGAAATAACACACACAAACCTCCCCAAAAAAACAAGTGATGCACAGCACAGTTGCTCACGACCCTCGGACTGATACCCAGCCCGACCTGAGCAGTGATCAGTCCCTTCCGGGTAACTCCCCCCAGTTTATATACTGGGCATGACGTGCTGTGGTATGGAATACTCCTTTGGCCAGTTTGGGTCAGGTGTCCTGTCTCTGCTCCCTCCTGGCGTCCCATGCCCCTCCTCACTGGCAGAGCATGAGAGACTGAAAAGTCCTTGATTGGGGTAAGCGCTACTGAGCAACAACATCAGTGTGTTATCAGCATTGTTCTCAGCCAGCAGGCTCTGAGCAGGGCTGCATGCAAGGCAAGCTGGGTGGCTCCTGAGCCAGCCAGGCACCTCTGGGGATGCTCAGAGCATGGCTGGGAACTGCTGTGGCTCATGAGGACATCCCGTAACTGTTTGGGTCCTTCATAGCTGGAAATGGTTTGAGAAACCTCTGTAACGCACTGTAATTTTTATCCTTCAAAGAGACAGAAAAAACCAGATTTCTTGTGAATTAGTGCATTTTCTGCAAGGTCAGGTAACTACAGAAGATCTTAGAAAGTTTCTAGCTGCATTATGTTGTCCCTTAAGATTCGTCAATGTGTTTGTTATGTAAAGATATAACTGTGGTTTGATAGGGAAATAAGGCTTTTGTGGAAGTAAGGGAGAAATTAAGTAATTACAGTTGATGGAGACGGGACTTTCTTTCCGACTTTTGAATAGTGTGGGGGAAAAAGCCATTTCATAACACCAGCAAACGCTACTTGCTTTAGGCATCGTCTTGAGTCAGAGGAGTTAAATTCTAGAACTATCTTTCCTGGGGGGAAAAAAAGAAGTCTTCTGATCATATGGTGCTGGTGAAAATAGTAAGGCTGAAGACAGGCATTTTCCCTTGGGTAGCAACCCAGCAGCACCGAGTCAGAGTGACATTTTTTACAGGCTCTCAGGCAAAATTCACAGAAATTACTCTGGAAATCGCAAAGCTCCAAGCTTGTCAATGTCCAGGGCATGTGAGAGATGGACATAGCCTGTGTTTGAAGTCCAGATTCTTTACAATGCCAGCGAAGCTGTGTTTATGCCAGCAGTGCCTGCTTTCTAAGGTAAATGAAGACCATACAAACAAGCTTGTGAAAAAGGGTACGGAATTAATTGAGAGCCCAGCACCCTTCATCAGCATTAGTTCTCAATCTACGTCCTTGATGTCAAAGGTATTTCCATCCACTCCTTTCTGACATTGGCATAGGTGGAGGAGCACAGGGCTGGAGGCAATCTGCTGGGCCACTGAACTCAGTCCCCACTGACTACAGCAGAGGCTTTGATCAAAGGGCCATTTCTCATGCATTACACATATGTCCTGCCGCAAGTTTGCCACCAGTAGGAAAAGACCAATCTTGATACCTATAATGCAGCAGAGGAAAAATCAGGGGAAATTGAGAACGTTTTCAGTTCCTGCAGTCACCGGGTATCTGATGGATGCTTAAAGGTAGATCATGGCCTGTATTGTGAATAAGGAGTATACTCCATGCCTCCCTGCCAAACCATACAGCAGGATAACAGCTTTCTGACTCCAAACTTCCTTAACTCTGAGTATGTATAATGGACATACTATGTCTGCCTTAACAAGTAAAAAACTCAATGAACATGGATTTGTAGGGCAGAACCATTGGTGCTGTGGACCTCTCATTGACATGACACAATTTGGGGGGGATAACTGCTAGCCTGACCCCCAGGACCACATGGGGGCATGTTAGATTTGCAGCAGAGACACATTTGGTTTTATTCTACTTTGAGGAGCCCCGTTCACACCCCTACAGCTTTGCCATGATGCAACCCACACTGCGGTGAGTGAGGACCACCAGTACCACTGCTTAAGAACTACATTCCTGGTCCGGGTTTAAACTCTGATGTAGATGCATCTGCTAATGACTCACCTGAGAGCACTATACCACCAAAAGCGCTTGCTTGTGCCCTCTCTCCCATCCCCTCAGAGAAATGTGTGTGTAGGAAATGGAGTGACAAATGATGCATTTAGATGATAGAAAGGAGTTCTTCTTTGTGTTTTACAGGTGATCAGTGGACACCCAGAAGGGAATAATATTAGGTGAAAGGATGGTGCAGCCAGCAGCAGAATAGCATCAACTCCTCTTGCAGGTGTTGGCGTACCACAGACATCTTCTGTCTCCAGTAATTCTCCCTTTCTTTTTGCAGTGCTTGCTGTGAGAAGTGGCTAGGAGGGACGTGGAGCTCTTTGATGAAGAACAAGCCTGAGAGCTCAGAGTAGTTCAAAAAAGCTCTCACTGCTCGTAAGAGCCGAGCCTTGACAAGCCCCTCTCCCTTCAGACTCAGAGGATGCCTTCAGATGCCAGACTTCAGGAAAACGAGCTTGTGCAGGTCTCCTTCATTTTATTTTTAGAGAAGAGAAATAGGCCACACATCTTTCAGATATGTGCTTAGTGTCTGTCGCTTACTGAGACCACAGCCTCACAAAGGGTACAGGCTTTAGACTGAGGTAACCCACACTCCATCGTGGACTGGAGCCTGGAAACTGTGGTGCCCTCTCCACCCTGGCTTTTACGAAAAAAACCAAAGAATAAATTCCTGTCACACTTGCTATGATACAAACAATAGAAAATAATTAACTCTTCCATCTCCTCTTAAGTACAAGTTGGTGCTCAGATTATTCCTTATGTATAAAAATATATCCTGCAGTTGGATTACACAGAGTCTAGAAGTGCAGACACAGAGTACGCTGCTGATGAAAAGCGTCACCAAGTTTGCATGAGAGACCTGTGTTTGTCAGGAGACTTTAGACTGACAGATGTTCAAGGAACTCACATCTAAGAAAAAGGACACCGTTTGTTCCCCAAACTAGAAAGTAACACCTCCGTACAGGTTTTAGTGCTATTCTTACATCCTGTACTAAAAACCTTGCTTTATCTACTCATTAAAACAGCATGCATTTATCACCACAGCTGACTGAAGTCATCCTAATGATAAATTGCACAAAAAGCAGTTGAGGGAGAATTAGTGACATTAAGAATATTTCACAATTTAAATTATAATAAGTCTCCTTTCCTGTAAAGTTATTTCTTTCAGTAATCCTTTCTGACTTTCTTATTTCCTGAACTAGAACTAGTGACATTAATACATTTTTTTACTATTTAAATTATGGCCCACCTTTTTTCCATAGCTGGATATTTCATTTCATAAGGGAGACTAAATTAACATCCATACAAGGAGCTTATTTAATCTAACAAGACATCTTTCCATGGTTGGATGGAATAATAAGAAAGCTTAATTATTGAAAGATATGGATAAAGTTTTAAAAAAAAATCTTAATGCAAGTTATGCCTTTTATGAAAATCTGGAAATTTCTGTACTGTTCTGTTCGAAAGCTTGCCGCCCTTTCCTTATATACTTGATATTCTAAAAATCTTAAAGTTCATCAAGAAGAGAAGAACCGCATCATTATCTGAAGAACGTAGGATTTGTACATTTAGCTTCCTATTTTATCATTCACAAGTGAATGAGCAAATTAATAAACACATTAGCCTCTTTTTAAAAAACTAATGGCTTCAGAAGACTTCTAGAGACAATGAAGATTTATTGAAGAGAACTAATTACACCTTATTATCCATAATGAATGTCTTTCCAATTAATATTGTAAGAGCAGAAATTGCAAGGTAAAAAAAAGCTAATCACAGAAGGAACTGGCTTCTGAGTGGCAGCCCTAGTTTATGGCTACTGCCTTGCAGGCAGAGAAGCTCTCTGGAGAGAGGTCCAGGTCCAGCAAATCCTTACTAAGGCTACCCTTAGGATATTATATCGCTGTCTATCTCTCCATATCTGATATATAATGCTAGCATTACAGGAAATGTAATGAGACTTGTAATGGATATCATCTGCCTTTTAATAACACTGTGCTCAGGAGAAAATCATTATGAAAGGCAAAATCATTATTATGACTGGTTTACATAGGCAGGAGCTGAAAGGCAGTAATCTAGGTAATACAGCTATTTATTAAAGCAAAAAGTTCACCTGGAGAAAATGTACTTTTAGGGCCTAATCCTAGAGATTTTTTTCCATCCTGTGCAGAATCTACTAGAGTCAAGCTATCAACGATTTACAGAAATAGGTCATTAGGCAATATTTTAGCCAACCATCACAAAACCAACTTAAATGCTATTAAAGAATGTGACTTGTGGGTTTCCACAGCTGTCTCTTGTATTAAAAAAAAAAAGCAAAAAAGCAATTAACCCATTTCCTATCTCCTACTCAAAAGAGATTCTGAGAAGGGATCACAAGCAAGTACCGAGCCTGTAGTATGTATGGGCCCAAATCCTGCACTTCAGCATGGCCAGTAAACATGGTGCATCATGTGTACTGCTGGTAAACTTTGCAGTAGCAGATATTCTCTCTTTGGGGTCATAGCAAATGTTCTGATGGGCCACTACTACTGAAGCCCTGCATCTAACTTCTCTTCATTTGTCTTGGTTAAAAGGTTGAGAAAATCAAATACATTATAGAGCTATAATTACTGCTTTACTTGTGATGTGACAGCAAAATGAACTGGTTTACAAATGGTTATTTGATTTGATTTCTAGTTTGAAGATTGATTATGCAACTTCTATCAATGATTTATTTATTTGATGTTCTTTGTCAGTCATTTTAGCACCAGAGTAAAAGCCAGTTCTCTTGTGGGCAAAATTCAGTGTAAGACTTACTGAAGTATTTATAGAATAAGGTATTTACATCATTTCAGGAACATGCAAAAATGTGCTTTCCACAGTGTGGAAAACCAGTAGATGTTCCAAATGCCTGATTCAATCAAATGCAGCGAACATTTACTTAAGCCATACAGGTTGGCATAGTATATACAGCTGGAGTTACAACAGGTACATCTACAGCATATTTACAGATATCACAAACTCTTCAGGAGGAGAATGAAGTGAAAACAAGCTTTCTTTAAAAATTGTTTATAATTACAAAGACATACCCCATGCATTTTTGGCCTTTGTTTTTTGCATTTGCTATAAACTTGCCATGCCCTTTCTGGTTTTCTTTGCTAGCTGCTGCTTCCCACTCCGACCTAGACATAACTGTGCATTGCTTAACTACGAAAATAGCTTGAGTTCTCAGAAGGTTATAGGATCTTTTTCTTCAAACACAGAGGTGACAAATGCATCTATGTTTTGCATTTTAATAGCAAAAAAGAGAAGAGGAGGGCTGCTGAATAGGAGCCTATAGAAGATCAGAAGTGCCCAAAAGAGTGCAAAGATAGTATATTTTGTTTAACTGAGAAATCCTTTTTTACCCTAACATTGTCATTGTGGTTCTGTATCATGTAGAAAATTTACATAAAGTGACAGATTTTAGTATTATTATTTGTCTTGACAGAAGTTCCAGAAGAAAGGAAAAACTTTGAAAGGCAGCAAGAGGAGGACGCTCTACTTCACCTAAGCATAGTTGTGAATTATTTTAACTAGGTTATTACACAGTTTTGTCACTGTTCATGAGAAGGGAGAGATAAGGGAGCAGACTTGCTTGCAGCCAGATGGTTCCTGAGCATATACAGAAATTCACGGGGCCTTCGGTCATTGGTTTGATGTGGGCAGGTACAAAATCGACTCTGTGCAATGACTGCACCAGGGCACAGCAGTGCAAGACAAGGCCCAGTATCCTACCACATTAAGAAAACTTGCTTCTTGCGCTTTACTCCATATAGGTCTGTTATTTGGTCTGGTATTTGATACCAGAAGAAAATTGATTTTAGTGGATCTTGAAAGTACATAGCATGCACTCTGATGGGAAATGCCACATCCCTGGTTGTGGCACTGTTCCTTGAGGAAGATTTCACACAGAGGGAAGGAGGAAGAACTTGTGCCTTCAAAAGGTTTCGCTGTACAGGAGAGTGGTAATCAGTAAGGCACATTTGCTCCATACCCTACTGAGACAACTTCCTGTAAGGAAAATATATTTTATAAAAGCACTTAGACTTTTTGTCTGAAATAATACACTTGTAAGGAGAAATCCAGCATAGCTGGAGACAAGGAAAGATGGGATCTCCCGACACTGTCCAGAGAAAGGTATTTAACTTGATGTCCCAGCAGGGCAAAAGCACCGTGTACTTAATGCACGCTCTCTCACCCGCTGCTATTGAAAGCCGTTATTAGCTTGGAGACAGAAGGTGGTTTGGCTGCATCTTTTGCAGTACAGTAACTCCAGTCAGTTGGATTCTTGAAGCAGGCTTTCTCAGAAGTGTATTATTACTTCTTGATTTTTTTGGTGACTGTACTCATTAACAAAACATATCAGTAAGTACCCTGGGATGAAGAAAGAAGAAGCTGCAATAGCAACCATTTGCAGAATGCCACTATGTTTAAACATCACTGCTACCTTCTTCAAAGTCAATAGAGACATGCTTTTGGATAGAGGCCAAAACCAGGCAGGCCCAAAACCTCTGGTATGTTCCAATTGCGGTATGTCTAAAGTTAATACACAGAGATGCACATGGGCTAAGCCATGCCAGGACCCAGTTGCCCTCACTGTGGAAAGCTGGATCCATCTTCTTGTGAGCCCACCCCACTTTTCCTCAGGGAGGATGACCATCAATGTCTCCTCACGGGAATGATGTACATAAGGCACAGTGGAGTCCAACTGGGGACAGGTAACTGGATATTGTAAAGCAGTGCTAGGGCTTGAACGCTGAAATGAAGGCTGTGGTGGTGCCATCTCTTGCCTGTCATATGTAGGAAACTTCCTGAGCCTAACCTGCACGAAACGTATTTAGTCTCTGGTGGGAAAATGTTAGCATAAGCAAAGGGCTCTAGGTCAAAGAAGACTGATAACGCTTCTCCCTAGTCTCCCCACCTTCATAATTAAAAGGGGAAATGAAAAAAAGATTTAGATTATATTGAAAGAAAAGGCACCAGGGAGCAGATTCAATTTTTGAGTCATCACAGAAATTCTCTAAAATTCAATTACAGTGATGTAGATCTGACATAGGATGTATTATTATAGTACCCCAGAGAAGGTCAATAAAGTGTATTGTAAGGTCTCAACAAGATTTCATCAGGACTATAATATAGATAAGTCTCATTATTTTGCATGTTTTGCAGCTGCTCTAACTTAATTTTCAGGGGGGCCATTATATAATTATCAAAGATGATTAAATTGTATGCCCCCAGATCTTGCAGGTTATGTCTATGGGGAAAGAGGTCAAACATCTTATATAATAGCAAAGCTATAATTAGACTCTGGAGAGTGAATAAACAAATCACACTAAGCAAAAAAAGGACAACATATCTACCTACAGACTAGCACATTTACAATGGAAGTTAATGTCATATGATGAAAAGACCAATTTAAAATACTGCAAATTTGCAGGTATTTCACAGAACCTTGACTTTTAACCACTTGCCAGTGAAATATCTCTATTCTTTTAGGTACAAAACCTGTCCACACTGACTGATGTGTTCATCTTCTCTATAAATACAAATGGGCCACAGTGACTTAATATTGCATGTGTGGGTCAGATTTTGCCTGCAGCACTCACCATGGAATTGCAAGCGTACAAGATTTATGTATGTTTAAATTCACATTAAGTTCACATATTAAAAAAGAGAGAGAGAGATTGGTGCTGGGTTTATTTTGTCTAACCACAGGTGCATACTGCCATCTAACATGCCCTGGATATCCAGGGCATCCAAATGGGCCTGGCAGTTGAGACACAAACCTCACAATAGGGGTTTGTTCCCTCATGAAATAGCAGTTGAAGGCAGGGGGTCGTGGTGGGATCTAAAATTACTCTAAATGTCATTATGTTTTAATGAGTGATTTATTTTTTTTTTTTTCCTGAGGGGTCATTTAGCTGAAGAGTTTGATCCAGTGTCTGCTGAAGGACCCAGGTGTTATAGTCACTGGGATAGGTCCCAGGACAATTTTAATTATCGGGCTGTGTGGGTCAGGGATTTAACCCAGGACTGTCAATTTATCAGTCTATACCTTTTGTGTGGTAAGGGAATAAATTAAGAATTGCTGACTGTGGTAAACTCATGCTGAAAAATCGTGGTGGGAATAGTGGCCGAGAGATGATGAGAACGACAAGGAACGTGCACAGGCTGATAAGACCGACCCACCCGTGAGAATGTTTCCATCGATTATGCTAGCTGTCCTTTCTGCCTATTTGAAGGTAAGAGGCCAGCTGATGTCAAAGATAAGCATGCACTGAAAACTGAGGAAAATACCTTGTATTTGGAAATTTCATGCCATAATAATTCTTTAGATCATGTCTGAAGCATCAGGTGTCAGCCACTTCCTAGGCAGGAGAAGTGTCCTCCCTGCTCCAGGTGGCTGTGCCTGCATGTCAAAGTCTTACCACGCAGAAGCTGTTTTGCTGGCAGACTGTAGGGTCTGGCATCCCCCTTTTGACTGCCTGGCACAGCCCTGGGGTGTAGGAGTACCTTCTCAGCTATGCAGCCTGACCCAGGTCTTTGGTAGCCCTGAGAGCTGGTCCATATCAGCCTTGCTTTCACCAAATGCATTTTCTTGGGCAATCCTCTGTTGGTTCATGAATGTCCTCAGAGCAGCTGAGCCTGCTGCATTGGTGGTGTGAGGTGTGGGGAGGATATTTAGAGCTTCTGGGGGATATTGAGGGAGCCTTATAGAAACAACGCAGCTTTTGTAATGAAGCGTAGATTTCTTTGTGGAATTAACACGGGTACAGCTGGTGCTGCTTGGATGAGGCGTTTCTGAGAAAATGACTAATTAATCCTTGCTAGTTATACCCAGACTGTTTACATTTCAGCTTTTTGTACTACACTATAACTCTGATAAAGTAGAGATGTTAAGGGCAGTTCAAACTGTTCACACTATAAGCTAGGATTTCTGGGGGGGATTTATGTCTCGAAACACCACTTTTGCCTCTGGTACTACGTGGTTGAAACCTGCACAGCAAAACCCATTCTGCTGTGAACTCTTCAGTGATGCTGGGCCAGCATTACAGTTCCCAGTGCGACCTCAGTTCTCCCTCTTTTGGCACTGGCTGCAGTCATGACTAATTCCACCTCACCACTCTGCAGAGCCCTCTATACTGCTTCCCAAACTCATACACCTCCCCAGTCCCCCACCACCTCTCATTACAGTGAGTACCTGCATATGATGTCTTCCCCTCACACCCCCTCCACTAAAATCTCATCCAGTCCCCATCTTTCTTCACTTTTCATTCCCAGTCTTGCTACCCAGCTCCCAGTCCCGGTTTCCTTCTCCCTCCTCAGTCTTCAAGGTTTCTTCACCAGGTTTTTCTCCTAATCTGCTTTGCATGCCCATCCCTCATCCACTCTGAATTTAAATCATCCTTTCTCTAGGCGTCCTGAGCACTGTCAAGGTTGTTGAAATTGTGCACACTCCACAGACTGGAGTGTGGTCTTCCAGTCTTATTACCTACCTTAAAAACAGGATTTGAAGTGTGGATCCCTGGAGGGGATGGAAATACCTACTTTCTCTAAAGCAAGAGGTTAGAAAAATGTGCAGGAAGCCACAAAAGCCCAAGCCCAAAGAATGTTTCAAAGACTTTTAGAATATGAACAGGCTGGCATCAATTTGTAACTGTATTTAAAAGAGGAGTAATGTTCCTAGTATTCCTAGAATGGCTTTCCATTAAGAATCTCAAAATATGCTATTCATGAACTAAGTCTAACAGCGCTGCTACGAGGAAAGCCTAGGCTCCATCACGCCAGTAGATCACAGGTTTCAGAGGTAGAATCCAGAGTTCTTATTTCATAGGGTATTCTGAAGGACTATCCCAGTAAACTGAGGGTACAATATTTAGTATTTCTATTCATGTGAAAAAAGCATAGAAATTTGCCTGCAGTGTTTATCTGGGTATCATTTTGCATGCTCTCCTAGTGTGAAAATAATGTATGGATATGTTTAAATTAAATTATGTATTTGTGCATGCAAATAAGGTTTCTTACACGTAGGCAGAAGGCTCCTCAGATGTTGTACATGCAATTTAAGAAACAGCTTTGAACATTTGGCCCTGTATTTGCCCGAAGGAAAGAAATCCAGTACATTAAGATTACATTCTTCTGTGCCCAACCTTAGCAGTTCATGGAGCATGTTGGGTCACCGACTCTCCTAAGCGTTTAAATTAACTTTTCTTAACAATTACAGTAATTAAGTCTCTCCTAAATTACAAATTAAGATCATCTGGATGCATTATAGAAGCAAAGGTGGTATTAGCAAAAGGGAGGAAACAGAAAGTTTACCAAGTTTTCAATTATTCATAATTTTACAGGCGAGTTTGTGTTTTTGCAGACCAGGGTGTGCTGTTGCTGTGGGTGTGTAGGGTGAGGTGTGTCTGCAGTACATCTCTTGTATCCATACAATTTGTTGATGCCTTCTACCTCCTTGTCTCTCTGAGCACTTGGCTGACTGGTGAGCAGCTGGCTTGCTCCAGATGTAAAAGTCATGACATGGACCGGTATACAAAGCACTAAAATAACAGGGGCAATTTGGGCTTAAGTACAAGCTTAAGCCTCAAATGAATATGTAAGTATAGGTAGAGCCATTGAGAAGGCAACTCAATTTTTCTTTGTCCATCATGTACCACAAATAATGTCTGGGCACACTGTGAACTTCTGGAGTAGACCTGCATTATATTTGACCAGAAAATAATTAATTTGGCCTGTTGGTCTTTGTGGTTAACAGAGTAAAACATCTGGGTAGTATTGCTGCAGGAAGGTGAAGATCACAGGAGCATTGCAAAAAGAGTGGGTGGAAAGTGAGAAAGGGCTGCATTGCAGTTGAAGAATTTAATTTCAGATCATTAACAGAAGATGCTTTCTACCTTTGAAGAATATAAAAACAAGAGAGGCATTTCACATCCTGCTAAGCTGTAGAAAGAAAATGTCCCAAGATGACCATTGAAAGAGGTTACCCAGTATTTACATAGTGAGAAGTCAATATGAAGGTAAATCATCCAGTGTGGATGTTGAAGTGAGTGGCACAAGGGAGATCTACCAGTCCAGGCTATGTTACCATCCACCAGGTATGACCTCATGACCCTCATTCTGTCTTACTAAGTTTAACATTTTGTGAATGTGTTTTCAAAGTCAAGACAGAGAAGGCCAGATGGGCTCCCATATCTTTCTCTTCAGACACAAGATCTTAAGGCATCTGTGCAGGCTGCCAGCAGAGATGTTTTCCTCTGTCATTGAATAGTAGTTGCTTCAACAATAGCTCATTGACTTCACAGATACTACTTACATGCTCACTAATGTTACCGAGGAGTCTTGCCTAGAGCAATCAAGACCATGGGCCAGAGAAAGCATAGAAAAATGCATCGGTCTAAAACAAAATCTTCAGCTTCTGCCAACACCTCAATCCAGTTTTCTCTGTCTCCACCCTTTAGCTTAAAAGGAAAAATAAAGAAGATGAAAGCCTTCAGCCAGCAAGCAGTAAAAATGCTTGGAAGAGATCTTGGTGTAAGCCCCGTTTAATTCGGGGCCTGTGTACCAAGGGAGAACTTTGAATATTGTGTTAGCTTTGCTGGAAAGAGAAATAAGTGCACATGCCTCTCACACACCTACATACACTTTCTATCCTGAGGATATTTTTCCAGGAATTAGCATATTTTAATAATCTTGGAAAAAGCTTTGGATTCCTTTTGGGAGCTCGGTTGATCTGCTGTAGGAACTAAAAGCAAGGTACGGAAGGTGGGTTCTGGTCTGAGAGAGGTAATGATCTACTTCAGAACAAACAGAACTAGGATCCTACCTCTGAGCAAGCACATGGCCTTACAGTTCACCTTTAAAATTAAACAGTAAGGGTATTTGAAGGATAGCCTGTCAGTGGGTAGTAAATGGTGCAGATGGGCGTCACCCATGTCTCCTGACTACCTGCTAACCTTGAATCATCTGCACTCGTACAGAAGTATTATAGCAAGGCTGGGTTTGGTCTTTTTAACCAGATGACAGTTTGAATTTATTGTGTATTTTGAAGGTTAGTAATATATCACAGTCATACATTGCAGGTGATACAATACTGTATTAAAATATTAATCAAATCTGCAAACCATCTACATTCATGAAGGCAAGTAATCTGCCAAGGAAGAAGTTATAAACAAAATGGAAATTCATTGCAATATCTTTGAAAAATGTGCTACAAGCACATATTTGGAAAAGCATCTTGAACACTTCCTGTTAATACAAGCTTCCTAGATTAAAGATGTGTTACATATATTAAGAGTAATAAAAGAGCAATTGATTATAAGGGATGTGAATTTAAACTCTCCCGTCACGCTGGTGAAAGACAATGGGCACCAATTGGATAGTGAATGGAATGGAATATTGTACTAGACCTAGAAATTTGTTTTGGCCAGACTTATGACCTAGGCCTCTTTGATCTTTTTCACCATTTTTTACCATGGGTGACAAATCGTGACATCATTGTGGTTGGTTTTACCTATAATTTTATGATCCAAATGTCAATTAGATTTTGGGTTTGAACCAATGACTTAAATCACCACCAATTTAGAAACCTCATTTTAAAGTATATTTATAAGGTCAAAACAATTCATTCCCTGTTTATTCTTTTTTATTAAATTGAAGTCATGTGATGACCATGGGTTTTATACCAAAAAATTCTACAGTGATGAAAGTTATAACAAAAGCTTAAAACACTGCTCCTTTTACCCCTCCTAAGTGATTCCTGCAACTCAGATTACTCCAGTGTTTTATTCAACATTTACATACAACAAAGGAAAACAAACTCCAAGCTGAGAGCCTCCTGGTTTATGCCAAAAACAAGGCATTTACAGTCTCAGGTCATGCTTGAAATACATACGCACCTTTTAGGTGGCTCAGTGGTGTGAGTATCCTTTAGCTATTTGAAAAGGACAACTGTTAAGTAAAGAATTCCCTCAAGTAGCTCCCCATAAGTCTAACGGTGAAATACATGCTTTAATATGCTGGTCACTACTGCTCTTACTAGGTGGCAGGGCTTGCTGTGGTCAGATCAGGTTTCAGATAACTTCTGAGGGATGCAGCCTGATCCATCAGCAGTGGAGCTGTCAGGTAGGATGGTTCATCATTCAGGCATTTCCAATGCCTGCTACTTCTTGGCTTTCTTTTCGGATCTTGTAAATTCTAGTGGTATAAGAAATGCATTATTTGTGCTACTTAAAAACACTGGATAAATGCTCCTCTGGTCATCAAGTGTGAAATGTCTGGATTCCTGGACGTCCTGCAGGTTTTCAGTTACCTGTTTGGAAAGGAAAGCTTATGGCTCTTGCTGAGGTAATCAGGAGTAAAGTGGTTTTGAATAATTTGGGTCTTTTAGTGGGTTATTTTCGTGTGCAAGCCAAGTCACCAGATGAGTATGAGAGGGCTGGAAACTAACTTTACAAGATAAGATACAGGATAAGGCAGAATTAGGCATTTGGAATAGAATTTAAAGTTACTCAAATTACTTTACTAATGTGAACTGCAGTGGTCTGTTTAATTATATGTTAATGTCCTGTGCTTTTTACTAGATTTTGCCTCCTCCAGCTGTAATATCTAAACAAGTGAAACTACTCATCATAGGATTTGTCAAAGGTAGAAGCAAAGGGATGCAGGAGAAGAAGGAGAATTTTCACACTTCAGGGAGCCGAATGCTGGCCTGGAAACTCTGCCACTGACACAACCCTGTCTCAGGGGTGCCCTGCCTTATTGTCCTACTTCCCACAAGATGCACAATACAGGCTTGACAGAGCAATAAGCTCTTGTGCTGGCTGCCTCTGGAGTCACTGCAGGCTCCTCTGGAATATATCAGCTGTGATGTAGCCTAAAAAATCAGTCCTGTGGCATTTGAAATCAAACATCTGAAATTATTGGGCATATTTGATCATCATTTCTCCTCTGTCTCCCTTTTCTATTAAATCAGGCTAACACCACCCTTTTTAGAAAGAAGTAGAAGATAAAATCAGTATTGTTTGTAAAGCTCTGTAATACTGAGTGTTTTACAAGAGACATCCATGGTATCTTGGCAACATCCATAAGAAAGTTAATACATGTGTAGCAGGGCTTGCTATTGTGTCATAAATAATGTTCATGCTTGCACATTGCATAAGGAAGGAAAAAAGGACTCCTATAAGAGCTGCCTGTTCAATATGGATTGACTGGTGTGGGTACACATCCAGTTTCTGGGGATGGAAGTTGTAGAGGCAACCTTCTTTGTAGGCATACCATGAGTTCTGGCTTTGACATGTTAATTCTGGTCTCGTACTGTCCTCCCTCTTCCCATCACAGGCATGCATGTGGTGTCCAGCCATGGATATACATATGGACCCAAGAAGCTTGCAGATTTTAATTTCAGATCTTGAAAGAAAAGAAATACAAACCATCCTTTGAAATTATATTGACCTATGGTCATTCTCAGTTTCCTCTCTCCTCTCTCCCTCTGCAATTTTTTCCTCATCTTGTTCTTCTTGCTAATTCTCGTCACTTTCTTCTCCTTTTATGCCAATGCTCCCATCCATCAGCCTGTCATTGTCCCCTTCTCTTCTTTGTTCCCTTCAACCTAACTATTGCCCCCTCTCTCCCTCTCTTCCTTTCCTTCCTTTCCTCCTTCCTTCATATTCATGTTTCTTTATAGCTCTTGTATTCTTCCTGTACACCAGAAATGGGCTATCAAAAGCATAGGAGGAAGATTTCTCTTCCTTTCAGACCGGCACTACAATTCCAATAACACTAACAAGAAATAATTACAGGGGAAAAGTTTGTCCAGTTTCCAAGGTGTTGGAGAATATTCACTGCAGGAAGAAGGCTTGGAGAATTGAATAACTCACTTTTCATTGTAATGCAATTAGCAACATTCAGAGACTCGTGCCTCTCTCAGATTGCTGTGGGGAGTAGCAAAAAGAAAACTACACGTTTTCCTTTCTCCAAAATTTAAATCCTTAAGTAAAAATCTGGGTTATGCTAAGATTTCCTAATAAAGGACTTCGTTAACTATTAGCATAGGCAAAATTGCTCCCTTTTTCCTGTGACTGAGGAACTTGAAGTTTAACTTTTCAGAACTGTTATTGCCTCTGACAGTTTGATACCAGATAGATACACTGATAAAGTTGGACTACTTTGAAAAGATGGAGAAAATACAAGGTTAGCTCACATTGTCTTCTTAGTTTTGGACGGAACATCAGCATGTGTGTAAGTATGCATAACATACTGAATACCTACATATCCTAAGGCTTCCCCTAAAGGTTAGGATAATAAACTGTCTGACACTGGTGATTGCTGAATGATTTCAGCAGAGAAATTCTGAAATTAAATGAGATGATAGGCAAAAACATCGAAGTATAGTACTGCAAAAGTTTAGAACAACAAATAACAAATCTATAAGCATCAGAGATTAATGTTCTTTAATACCCATAGTTCTCTCTCCTCTCCAAGTAATAAAACCTCACAAAATGTGGCAAAGTTTTAGAAATATGAATATGGTAATAAAAAGAAACCAACCATTTGACATATGTCTTGTCTAGAGAATATGCATTGAGGAATAAAACTAAATGAAACTATTTGGAAAGACTTTGATAAAGCAAGTAATTTTACATCAGTAAGTACAGAAATGTCAATGCATAGAAAAGGACAACACATATGCAAAAGTGAAAAATTACAATGCAAAACAATACATGCAAACAAAGATGTTGCAGAGAATGGATCTACAAATCCAGATTGAAATACAGTGTAAAATAGTATATATCCAATGATCCCTGGTTTAAAATTTCATATCCAAAGTCTAGCTCAAAGGATCTTGAGCTACTGACTATCCTAGCATCCAATCCTTCTGTTAAAACAATAGCAAAACTCCAGTAGACATTTGTAATGCAGGAAGAGGCCTCTTAAGAGTACTTTTAAGCCAAGCTCCTACAACAGTGTATCTCAAGTGCCTTGTACTCCATTTGTTCCTGGCCCTTCAGCTTAACTCTTTCCTATCTTCCTCTCTTTTCTTGGCTTTTTGGACTTTGGAGAAAGGGTTGCCCTTGGATCCATCCTCCTTGTGTGCTCCAAAGCCTGCCTGAGTTTCTGAAGTACTGTGATGAAAATATCATACAACATGCAAAGTATTCTCTTTCAGCAGCAAGAGAAAGTGTGGTTCCATTTGGTTTTGGTTTAACTACTTCTACAGTAGTTGACATGAGGTCTTCCTTCTAGGAAAGGAGTCATGATTAATACATTTGTTAATTACATACACTCTAGGAGGCACAGAAATATGTTGTTGATTAATTCAAATATTTCTAAAAGGCACAAGAGCATGGTTACTGCTGGTGTTTGAGCTAAGCCAATTTTCAGATGCTTGCTGCCTTCCTTGTAGAAAGACATCATTCTGAAAATTAGAAGAATATTTAAATGAGCTGGCTTTGAATAGTCTGCCTAACAATCTGGAGAAAGTTACCCAAATCCTACAGAGGGATATCTAAACAAGTGAAACTCCTCATCATAGGATTTGTCAAAGGTAGAAGCAAAGGGATGCAGGAGGAGAAGGAGAATTTTCACACTCCAGGCAGCAGAATGCTGCCCTGGAATCTCTGCCACTGACACAACCTTGTCTCAGGGGTGCCCTGCCTTATTGTCCTACTTCCCATGAGAACTTTCCCTTGGTTCCTTCTGCTCTGGGCACTTCCCAGAAGCATCCCCCTGCTCTGCACCCAGAGTCTGGCTCCCCTTGTCCGAGCCACACCTGATAAAACCCTTCTTTTCCTCCTATTCACCAGCAAAATCTGAAGTGGTCAGGAGCGGGCCGGAGCTGCAGGGCTCCTCCTCATCCTGCGGTGCTCCTCTAGGTGGGGTAGGCGAGTTTCCCAGCGAGCGGAGTCCGCTCCGGCGCCCGCGGCTTTGCGAAACTTCCCCGGCAGAGAGCAAGCGGGAAAGGAGAAGTTGTTGGGAAGCCCCTCCGAGCCTGCAGAGCTGAGGGCTTTGGTGCTTTTGGGCTCCCTGGGACCGAGCTGAGGACATTCATGACAAGCTCTGTGAGAAGAGGAGACGTGCGCTGGCTGTGCCCGAGTCTCGGCACCTGTGAGAGCCTGACCAAGTGGTTATCCCGTGCTTTGTACCTGCCAGAGGACCTCTACTCTGGGTTTCTGTGGTGGTGAACCCATCTGCACAAGGTAGGCTTACATCGAGCGTATCTGCTGCCTCTTCCTTGGTATGGGGAGATGTCACTGCAGACTGTGGTTGGGAATCGTGTCATTGTTGGGTTTCGCTTGAGCGAGATCTACCGTTCAGCGAGTTTCTCTGCTCCCAGCATCAGGCTAAAAATCTCTTTTTTCCTATGAATGCTCAAAACTAGCTACAGTTCCTGGTAACATCTTTGCATAAGATCTAAAGTTTCTCCACCTCAAATGTGTTTTAGACCTTCTTACTATTAAAAGTACTGATATTCTGATCAGTTCACACAGAGGATCCAGCGGGTTTTTATTTGAGTGGAAGTACATATTTCTCCAGAGGATAGTGGAACTGCTGTTTTGGGTTTTGTGTTAACATTGCAGACTAATTTGCCTTTGCATTTCAGACTGCTACTATACTTCTAAAATCACGACTAATGCTGTAAAATATCACAGCATCAGTAGTGCTGCAGCTGACTGTATATACATGTGAATACATGTTTGTAGCATGCCGATTTTAAGTTTCCCTGAGTCCACGATCTCACTGTTCAAGAGTGCAGTGGGACTGGGATCCAGAGGGGAAAGCAGGCTGCCCCCGAGCACAGCGAGGAGTCCCTGGGCAGCAGTGGCATCTCATACCTGCTCCAAGCATGGTACGCTGTACACAGTGTCAGAGTAGCTTTGAAATGCCCAGCTCAGCTACCTCTGGGGAAGTGGAGAGCTCAGCCAGGGCTACAACAGTAAAGTGGCCTGCGTGAGACTTGCATGACTATGAAAGACTGTTGTTGGAACTGAGCTGGCTGGTTTTAGCTGCTTCTGCTACCATGGCTACAGCACTGATACCATGGATTGGAAAAAAGTGAAACTAGACATTTTTATACCTAAGAGAAAAAGCGTTTTCATTTTTACAGCTACTGAAGCTTTAGGCAGTACATGAAGGGGCACTGGATAGCACTTTGGATCTGTCTCTCCTCGGGTAATGGGTGAGATCCTCATCTAGTGAACTAGCTACTGATCGCTGCCTCCTTGGGGTGCCACCCAAAACCTCTTTAAGTGCCTCAAGCTACAAGGAAAGCTTTCACTCCTGCAGCTGCTCTTCGTTGGAATAGATGAGGCCTGTGGCTCCTGCCACCATTCCTCTGCAGCAGAGGCAGGAGATGATGTTGTACACTGGAGTTTTGAATGACAGATCTTGAAATGTTTTGGACTAATGTTGGAAATTTCTGTCAGGTCTATAAGAAAAACCATGGGAGATCATAAGTTTTAAAAGGAAATTAATGGGACTGTGCAAAGTGGAGTCAAACCCTGTGACTAGGATCAGGATTACTCAGTTCTTTGTTCTTCTTCATCAGAAATGCCTAAAATATAGAAAGTGAAAAGAAAAGAAAGTTTAGGCATCCTCTGTGGAAGAGTTATGCTGGTAAGAAATTAATTCTGAAATTAAATAAATCAAGAGCAATCAAATGCAGGAAATACATTATATTCATCAGCAGCCTGTTTGGCTTCACACCACTCAGTGGGAACAATTTCATGTTCAGGTAAGCTCCTATGAGCTCAGTTTCACTGGGGATGTCTGACAAGGGTGAAACTGTGACCAAAGCTTGGCCCAGTTCCTTTGGTTGGTAGGATACAACATAGTTGTGTTGCCGTTTGCAGTAACATAGTCTGACAAAGATCTCATACAAGAATGTGCCCAGAAAAAGCGGGCAGAATTTTTTTGGTGGGTTTTTTTTTTTTGTTGGGTTTTTTTTTTTTTTTAGTAGATAGCTTTTCCAGAAAACTGCTGCCATAAACAGGCATTTTTATTCTCTATTACAGCTAGATGGAAACATGTGATGTTTTAATTTTTCACATCAGATCATGAGGTGGTAGTTTCGAAGGGATCGTACTGAATTATATGCCGTGGAAATCATCTCGCTGTAAATGCTGTACTGAATGGAACTGTACCATAGAGGCATTTAGAATTCCTCTGAAAATGGTTTCACGTGAAACATTTCATACATATTAAGGGTGACATTTCTTAGAGGACTGTAGTATTTTGACAGTCTATAGTTTCTAATTGAACCCATATAGCCATGCTAGATAAATGGTCAAAGTCTCAGTTTTCAAAAAATAGCAGCATAAGCTTTTGAAGATAAGATTAGTATTAAGATAATGTTTTTCTCATGTTGTCATCAGTGGAGGAATTCCCCTCTAATATCCTCAGCCGAGTTGTTTCCTTTAACCACGCTAGGATGGAACTGGGTTTCAGATCATATCTATCCTGTTTCTCTTCCCTGCTAAACAGCAGATAAATTGCAATGTGAGCTACTGCCTATAGCAGAATAAGTGGAGAGGTTCCAGCATAACCACACCCTACATGAGTCATTTGTGATGAGCTGGGGGTAGATCAGCCTTTCCATTCACTCCTGTTTCCCATTTCTCCCTCTGGTTATCCTCTAAACCAAAACTTTGCTCCCTTCTGGTGCCCTCCTGACCCTCTGGACCCACTACATTTTTTATGATGCATCCGAAAGATAACAGGTGCCCCTTTTGCCCAACAGCCGCAATTCCCAGACCAGCAATTCTTGGGGAAATCCCTTCCATCCTGATATGTATAAATGGTCCAGCCAGTGTGTTGTTAGGGCAGGAGTCGTTTGCAAAACCAGATACACTTTCTTGCCATGTATATTCCAGGAAGGTGAGACCCTGTAAAGGATTAGATATTGCTGAACAAGGATGGTATCGTGATATTTATGACTGTCTACCTTGGCCAGTATAATTAACCTGTGCCAACGTTCACTGTGTGGATAAAGTGCTTTGTGTACTTTTCCCATAAAACTAAGAACCTGGCTTTGTACAGCAGAAGACTAGGACTTCCAAATATTATTTGGGGGCCAAGTAACTTGTTCTTTTGTTTGATTTATCACTCATCCAATTCTATAACAAAAAAATGGAGATCCAGAGCCCATGAAGTCAATGGCAGAGCCCCCACAAGGGTGGTGTGCCCAGCTCTTGCTGGCTCTGTGGCAACTTTTAGTGACCAAACACTGCTTCCAGAACCGTATTAGCTTCGCACACATTTCTTCTGACTTCACGTAGCTCAGATAGTTTCTTCCCACCAGGGAAATCAAAACAAAACAAGAGGGGATGTTATTTTCAAGTTCAGAAGGAGTCCATTAGAAACAAAAGAATAAAAGATAAACAAAGACTATTTTAAAGCATTATCTACAATTGTCTTTTGAAGAAGTTAAAGCTTTGCCAGTGGATTTTCAAATCTCTGCGGAGATGGAGTCAGGGCCACATCCTCCTGATCTGATGTGAGGGAGTGCTGATTTTGAACTGTCAAAAGTGGCATTTTGTGAAGTTAATCCACAATGCTTGAGCTGAATAACCCGCCGTGAATCTAGCAACAGGTTTTACATTACCACATTACCATAACATCTGACCATCTGCAGTGCAAAATCAATAGCAAAGTCCCTGGTGGATTTCATAGAGTTTCTGGCATTTACTCTTTTTCAGACTCAGTTCTGCAGAGCTGAGCTTTTTTTGGATTCGGGGCCTTAAGTTCGGCTCATTTCCTTTTTGGGAGGGGAGGGCTGGTAGGATTTTATGCATCAGAAGGGACTGCTGATCTGTGTCAGTTTAATAGCAGAAAGGCTTTTTCAGGAGGTTGATGTTGCCCTTTTCTCTGCCCCACAAGAAACCTTTCCAATAGTTGGTGGTATCTCAGCTGACCCTTGCCTGATTTGCTGTGCACGAGGCTATGAGGGCCTTGGTGTCCAACTATCCGGGGGCCTGCTTTGATTATAAACATGTGCAGAGTAAAATGTGTTTTGGGAATGTTATTTAGGTATGGCCAATGGCTGCTGGGGAGCTGGGGAGTTAAAACAAGAGAGTTTATAATGCTTACCTTGACACCACTTGTGGCAGCCTGCAATGTTGGTAGACCTGAGACCCTTTTGATCTTAAAGGCCAAGATCAACCTAGTTGCAAACTTGCAGCATCCATGCCTTCCCAACCAATCTTCAATGAGATATTTGCTTCCCTACTGGAGCCTGGCATAGAAAGATAGACAACTTCAGTTTCTCGCTGTCTTTGTCTCTGCTGTGCAAGTCCTGATGGATGTACCTCCCCTGCAGACCATGTTAATGAGCCTCTGGTTCATTAGGTTTTATGGCCAAGACATGGTGCCGTAAAACTTGGCTAAATCCAAGTCCAAGCCAGCTCTCTGGTAAGAAGGAACCCTGGAAAGACTAACTTTTTTTCCCCACCTGCCCTGGAGGTTGTGTTGTATATGAAGCTCTGTTAGACCAGCCTCTATCCTCTGTTTAGCAGTGTAACAAGCTGGGGACAAAAGCAGAAACATATGGCCAACTACTGAGAAAGCTTTTAGTTCTGACAGTGCATCCATCTCTTCCTTCGGATATATCACGAAGAAAAAACTACTAAAGTGCCAGTTAAGCTGCATACAATTATTTGCAGATTGAGCGTCAGGATATTTCTTTTCTTTTTAAGCAAGAACCATATTAATATTTCAGGATTAGATATTTACAATTATCCAGGCTGGAAGGATACATTCCTGTGACATGCTCCATTTTTCTCTCACAACTCTATATACTCGCCACTGTTTGGAAGAAGGAGCAGAGAGGGAAGGAGGTCATTAACATCAGAGACTCATAGAATGGTTTGGGTTGGAAGGGACCTTAAAGATCATCTAGTTCCAACCCCTCTGCCATAGGCAGGGACACCTTCCACTAGACCAGTTTGCTCAAAGCCCCGTCCAGCCTGGCCTTGAACACTTCCAAGGATGGGGCAGCTGCAACTTCTTTGGGCAACCTGTTCCAGTGCCTCACCACCCTCACAATAAAGAATGTCTTCCTAATATCTAATCTAAATTTGCTCTCTTTCAGTTTAAAGCCATTCCCCTTTGTCCTATCACAACATGCTCTTATAAAAGGACCCTCTCCGCTTTCTTGTAGACCTCCTTTAGGTACTTGAAGGCTGCTATAAGGCCTGTATACTAATAGATTATAAATAGAGGCTTTATAGAAATTGGATTCTGACACTGAAAAGAAAGAGAAAAAAAGGCCTTGTGCATCCAGATCACACATTTTGGAAGACAATAACTGGGACTGCAAAAACATGAGGAACAGATGAGATCAAGGGCTAAAAATTTCAGAATTTGTTAAAATACCTGTTGCTGTTTTATAGCCTGCTGTAGTTAGGAACTATGAAACAGACATCATCCTCAAACATGGGACTTAAATCTGCCACTTATAACAAAAAGGAGTTTGAAATTACCTAAAATTTCTCTTTCCTGAAGTTTTTCTTTTAGGAAACTTTTCTAAAGTTTCTCTTCCTATCAGAGTCAACAAAATATTTGCAAAGCAACAGAGTTTAGTTGGTGCTGAGCACAATTTAATACTCTCCCTGAAGGGCAGTTGCAAAAGAAAATAACCTAGTCAACCAAAAAATAAAAACCAGCCCCCAAAACCCCAAGAAAAGGCAGGGGATGTGTTCTCTTCTTGTCACTTGAGATCTCACCATTTCTTCTCTCTGTGGGTAGCTGGCGACAATGGGTATCCCCAGTCAGATGCATCTGTATGTCTGAAAATAGGAGAGAATGATCTGTGGGCTGCCACCTGTGGCCTGTGACAGGGGGGTAAAGCAACACAGCACCACCTTCAGCTGTTCACCCCCCTTTCAGAGTCTTTTCCACCTGCACGGCAGACATGGCTCAATTGCTCGCGGACTTGCCTCCAAGCCACGGGAATTTACGGGCTGGTGGACCCGCGTGAGCCGAGGCTGGCATGAAGTCTGGTGGTGTGAAACTGGATTCATGAAGCATTCAGTTGTGCCAGCTGCAGGAGGGCAGTAATTTCCAAGAGAAGGGCAGAGCACACAGCTCAGAGCAGTAACTATCTCAGCTGTCACCGTTTAAATTCATCACCAAGTCTGAATGTCAGCACCCTCCAAGAGAGACAAAAGCACAACCGAGTATTCAAGCATTGTGGGGCGCAGATTTATTTCATTACGTTCAAATACTTCCCCATGAAGTATTATATGAGCCTTGTCTCTTTAAATTTTCCATACAGAAAAAGCATGTGCTAACATATTGCCAATTGGAGGGGTATAGTTTTGTGTGTATGTGTAGACCCAGTTAGTTTCTTTGGGATGTAAAATTAAAAGGAAGAAGTCATTGTTCTTTCCTTGCTCTCAATTTTCAAAAATTACCAGTTCTCATAAGCAGACCAAAACAGATAACAGATGGCACTGGTTAGCAACAAGGAAACCTAGATGCAAATACAGTACAGTATATGAAGAATGTCTCTGATGTAGCAGGGTTATGTTTTCTATCATGGTTTCTAACTAGTTGTGAGAAAAATCCATCATTAGCAGTTTGTGGTATTTATTTAGATGTGAAAGGTGCAAATGATTCAGCTGGTGACCAAATGACAAAATTACTAATAAATAAATAAATAAATGAACATACAGAGGCTTGATCAACTTCCCGCTGAAGTCAACAGGACACTCTCTGGTAATGTCAGCAGCTATTTGAACGGGACCTGCATGCCTATTCATGATTTTTATAAAGGTCCGGATACACACAGGCTACACTACAAAAGAGAAACAGAAGATGCTTGTCCATGAGTGCTTTTCTGACCCAAGCAAAGAGTGACTGTTTTTCATAGACATCAGAGCTGGGCACCATGCAGGGTCCCTCAGAGAAGGCAACAAGTCCAGCACATCAGCCACATGGGTCCCACGCAGCCCCTGTGCCTCTGCTCCCCACAACCTGAAGATCTTCACAATGAACCAGGAGCCACAGATGGGCTGAACGACAGGGTTTTGCCTGTAGCTGTGTGGTGCAGGTCTCCCAGAGCTTGTATAAGGTTGTTTTTAATTTAGCTGAGGTGAAAGTCAGACTAAACAAACAAACATAATCTCTGCTGTGAGTATCTCTGCATGGGGAAACACCAGGAGCACTTTGAGGAGGCAGTGAACAGTGCCCTTGGGGGTAAAGCACACGGGTGAGGCACGTCCACATGCAGATGAGACATCTGGTTGCAGTTTGATGAGCGTACACATTTTCCACTCACTCCTGCCCACAATGTCACCTCTGCCTCAGCTTTTGAATTCCAGCCTCCTGAGCAGGAAAAGACAGCAAAGGTGAAAGGAAACTAAAATCCCACTAGGTTCTCTTTCCACTGAGAGTGAATCTCTTCTTGTAGTGAATGGATATCAGATCCATCCCCAGGAATGAACAATAGAGGTCTGAACAGCTGGGAAGTTGAGGTCTGATGTCTTGGTTGAGTGAGACTACAATTGTACGCTTTCTTCCTGCAGAAATGGGTGCTTGCCAAATCTCCAGTATAATACACAGCACTTGCTTCTTGTGCTGCAGAGCCCTAAGATATCAGGCCTTCTATGGAAGGCAACAGACAGACAAATACACTCAAAATGACAAAGCGATTTCTAATATTTACTCTCTTTGCTTCTACTCTCAGTGCTTGTACAGGCAGATCCATGGCAGTGAGCACAGTCTTACCTTGGTAGAAGGATGTGATTAAATGCTTGCTGTTTTTTCTAGAAAATGAGTATATTGATGTGGTGCCAGTCAAATACTGCCAGAAATTTGAGAAAGCCTGTGTAGCTCACTCATTCTTTGATGCTTCATGCTCGCTCGTGTGCCCGCCCCATGCCTTTGCTGGTAAAATACCTCTTGTCTAGCCCTTCTCCCATACAACACTGAGTCTATGCCCAGAGAGAGCATCAGAGCATCAATAGTTTTCGTCATCAGATGAGAAATCTGTAAATTCAATTTTTCTTTGAAGTATTTCTTAACACTCCTTTGCGTTCAAGTAAAGCTGTCACTGAGTTCACTGAAGTTTGCCCATGCAAGAAGCAAAGGCTCTGTCCCCTTGGGAGTACGTAAGACATTTTCTAGTAATTTGTCTGCTAAAGTGACAGATTTCCTTATTATAGCACTGAAAACAGGAACTTCACTGTCTTCTGACAGAAATGACTTTACATATTTTATGAAGCTGAGCCAAAGGCACTGCTTTTGTTAGCTGGAGTTGGTGGCTGTTTGGTTGGTCTGGACATGAGAGTTATCTACTTCCCCTTCCTCTTTTTTGTTTTTGTTAATGAGGACTTTATACCTGACTAAAAAACATAGCTATATTTTTCCCTTCAGGTCATGTTATCAGAAGCTTTGAGTTGGGGGTGACGGTAAAAAAGTTCACTTACTAAGATTAAAGCAATTAAAGGCTAAGGCTCATATTTAATTTTCCCTCATAGATGCAATTTTTCATGCAGTGACAGCATCAAAACCTTTTCAAGTTTTATAGATATTTCACATTTGGCAGAAACAACAGGAAACCATCTGTAGCAAAGCAGGATTATTGTAAGCATAATATTCAGTAATGAAAAAAAGATTTAAAGAAAACACTGTTATCTTTATGTTAAAGCTTTGAAGGTGCAAGGAGCAGGATGCTTGCATTTGCCCATCTATCTACTAGCATCGGAAAAATTTTCTAGATGAGGCAACCACATAGAAAGTTGATTATTTCAGCAGAAGGAAGAAGTCCAATGGGAAATTTGTCTCTTGGTTTCTTGTTGTGATAACTGTAAAGTGCTTGTGCAGAGGAGACTCTATATGACTGTTTTCTGTACATCGTGACTTACATGGCAGAGCTTGTAACTTCAAGTAGGAAAGTTGTCCCACAGAAGTCAAGTAAGCTACTCATGTGTTTAAGTTTTGATTCCGTGCTTGGAAGTCTTTTCTGGGCCAGGGAAATAAAAATAAGTTGTGGGAATTCAGTGGCTCATATTGCTTTCTGTTCCCTAATGGCAAAGTGTGTTTGTTCTTGCTTTGTTGTGTTTTATGTGTTCGAAAGGAGACAGCCGGACTGAAAGTGTGCATACCCATTGGTTGTGAGTGTAAAATACTTTTAGCTGAAACTTGGTTTGTTAAGTAGGGTGTCACATCCCAAGACTGCAGTTTTAGGAGTGCTTATGGTAGCCACTGAATACCTCTGAAGACCATAGTCAGTATCATAAGTATGCTCAAATTTCTGGTCATGCCAAAATACTCATCAGTATGCCTGACAAAAGGAAAGAACCGTTTTTTCAGGTGTGCTCTAAAGCTTAACCTGGTCTCTTTTCTCAAAATATGTTAAAATTTTGACCAGAGAATGAGAAGCAAATCAAGCCATCTGTAATTTCTTTGTCACTAACAGCGTTTCACGTATTAATAATCGGGCCTAGTTTTAAGATAGCATTTCACTGTGCAAAAGTCAAAATATGTCAGGGAACTGCAATATCTTCTTGTTATTAATGTCTTAAATTATAGCTAGACACCCTGTTTTTCCAGTTTTCAAGATTAGTTACGAAGGCTTTTTTTTTTTCCAGTGCTGAGCTGATGAGACATTAAAGGTTTCTTTTTCAAATAGTTTGGCTGTTGGGTTGCTCCTTTCACTCACACCTGCCCCTTGACTTAGAAATTGTCTCCGCCTCTTCAGCATCAAACATTGAATTTACATAGGCACAAAGAGAGTGTGGAAGGCCAACAGCTCGCACCGTCATTAAGATGGGAATGCAAGAAGAACAAAGCAACACAATGGTAAGAGAAATATCACAATACCCTACCTTTCTACAAGGCTGACTAACCAGGGCTTTCCCACAGGAGGGAATGGTGCTGAGGATACCGCAGGATTAGCAGATGCATGTAGGGCTGCTGGCAATGACTAAGCTGGTAACAGCAAGCAAGTTGAAGTTCTAGACATGAGTCAGGTTTTGAACTTGTTGTGGTTTGTAGCAGCTCAAAAGGCTTTGTACGGCATCACTGTATGAGTCTGTGACAGCGAAGTGATGGGCTTACAGCTGGTAGAGCCACTGTCTGCTTTGGAAGGGAATGCTTGCTTCCAGCAAAAGGTAGTTGAGCTCAACTCCATGTGTTGCTTGCCCATAGCACAGCCTTGGTTGTGCCTCTCACCTTATTTTAATGCCTTCCCAAAGTACTCTGGCTTATTTATTCAGTAAGTTCTTCCTAATTATACAGACATCCCTGAAGAATTTCAGAGATGCACATAAGAAGCATGGCAAAGTTATTTCTTAAAAAATAAGTGAAAAAACCAAGAAAAAAGTGGTGGAATGATATATGTGTTTACCACCTGAAATAAGTAATTTTTTGTATGTGCATATGGCTTTTTCCTCTGGAATACTAAGACACAGAAGCAAAGAAAATGAGAGGGAAGCATGGTGTCTAGGTTTGTTTTGTTCTGTTTGTTCATCCCTTTTAAAACAAGCTTAGTGGAAAGATTTGAAGGGAAAGACTTATGATGCTCCTTCAGTCCTGATGTTGTGGGTGGTTTTGCCGTTTCTTTAAACAAACTGCTGCTGATGTGCTTTTATTTGCTGTTGCCTGTGCCTGTGATGGAACTGGAAAAAAACTTAAAAGAAAAGGTACAATTGCTGCAGGAGCTGCCAAAACTATATTAATTTAATCAAAATGAATGAAAGAGGCATCTGCTTTTCCCTTGCAAAGCCAAGTGCAAGAGCTGAGTTAACAGCTCAAGCACCACAGAAACACATACAGAAGCAAAGCTGCTACCTTTGGAATTTTCTCTATCATTACTGATGCTAGCTGGATTAATTTACCAAGCATTTCACACAGCCCATTATTTAGCTTCATAGACACATCCATTTTTGCAGAACAGATGAAAATTCATGAACAATTCTGTTTAATTTCATCTGGAGTTTTCATCCTTTTTTGTGTATACAAATGAAACACTTCTGTAATCACAGAAGAGCAATTAGTGATGGCTGTGTGAAAAGCACATAGAATAGCAGACACTCTCTGAATCTTTGATTTGGGAGCACTCTGTGGTGAGAAGCAGATATACTTTCTGTTAGATCATCTTCATGGACTTAATCCCACGGAGGAACTCGGATGCTTATCAGACCTGTCACTTCACACGCTCAATCTGAATTTTAGATCTTAAGAAACCTTGCTCGCCTGCCCCTTCACCCCTGAGGTATCTACATACCTTAACACCCACGTTTGCATCCACTGAGTTCCTTGCATGCCTGAACGTGTGCTTCTGGACATGCTTTGCCTGGCCTGGCCCGTGCTGGATAAACAGGCTCACAGACCAAGTGCAAGTCCTGCCAGTAAGAACGGTCACACTGTCATGTTTAGCCCATGCTTAGGGAACTCAGGAGGAAGATCTGGATTCAATGTACTCCTCAGCCTGGGGAGACTTTAGCTGTTTCTCTCATGGCAGTGCCGTCAGCCCCAGCTCTTGTGCATTCTGGAAGAGGTATCTGTCTGTCTGTCCATCCCTCTTTTTTTTAACTGTTACATACAAATAGCATAGGTTGCTATTTGGAGAGCAAAAGAAAAATAATGCCACTGCATGGTGGCTAGGGTACTTGCCAGGGTGTATGGAGATACAGGGTCTGGGGAATACTCAAGATATTTAATCTTTTGTCAGGGTAAGAACTGGAGCCCAGTTTCTAAACTCTTTCCAGGTGGTGCCCAATCACTAGTTTTGGGATCATGTGCCTGAGTGAAAAAAAGAAGAAAACTCTCATGAAAAGCAGAAAAGCATCAACAGGAAGGAGCCAGACAGGCTGTGAGGGAGCCCCAGTAACCATGCTGCCCGGCCAGGGACTCGGGTCTATTCTCTCTCCATGGAGCCCACCTGGCCTGCCCCCAGCCACTGGTGAGAGGAAGATTTCCAAAGTGATGTTCAAACAAAGAAGGATGTTTTCTGCAGGCAGGCAGAGGTGTGCAGCCTTGCATCACCCCATGGGTGATGGGGTTATAAGTACAAAGGTATGAAGAAGTGGTAGGAGAGATTCCATAGGCTGGATTGTGGGGGTAGCCCAGAGGAATAGTTGGCAAAGCCTTGCCAGGTTCCTAAACCTTGCTAGGGTCATGGCCAAGGCATATCTGCTGGCTTTTGAGGATCTGTTTTGAGTCATCTCATTTGTCCCAGGCTCTGGCTGTAGCAATGATGCTGCCACCTCCTGTGTCTTCCACAGACCACTGAGTCCATCATGGCACTGCTCCTGTTGCGAATCTGGCCTAATCCCAGCAGGGAGCTTTCTTAGGAAAAATGTGCTAGAGATTAGCTCAAACTAGTTTAAATCAGGAATGAGGCAAGTAGCTCCAGGAGCACCAGCATGGTTGAAGGTTGATTTCTCATGGTTCAGTGTCTTGTGGCTGATTCCCAGCTCCAGCTGAAGCTCTCCCCACTGGGACATTTGCAAAGACCTTGTTGCCTTGTGCATTTGTTAGTGGCTCACCGGGCAGCCTCCTCCCCTGATGAAGTGCACCAGGGAAGTCTGCTTCCTCCCTGGGGCCAGGGTAAGGGACTTCACTAGAAACCTCACTCATCTGGTACAGTCCTACTATCCTTTATTAGTCTTCCAGATGGGCAATGAGGAAATCTCTTCAAGACACCTGAGGGGACTCAAGAAGGACTTCAGGACCTTGGGGCAACTAGTTCAGAGTTCAGGAGCCCAAGTAGTGTTGTTGTCCCTCCTGCCAGTCACAATTAATGAAAATGGTTACATCAGAAAAATCTCACTAATTAATTCCTGGCTCCTTGAGGAGGGCCAAGGAGAACCTCCATCTTCTGCTGGATACTAGGGGAAACCTAGTGACTGAGGATGAGGAAAAGGCTGAGGTACTCAATGCTGCCTTTGCCTCAGTCTTTAATAGTCACCCCATCTACCCTCAGAGTACTCAGTCCCCTGAGCTGGCAGAGATGGGGAGCTGGTTGAAGTCCCCCTAATTCAGGAAGAAATGGTTAGTGACCTCCTGCTCCACTTAGACATACACAAGTCTATGGGGCCAGATGGATTACACCCAAGGGTGCTGAAAGAACTGGCAGAGGAGCTTGCTAAGCCACTCTCCATCATCTGTCAGCAGTCCTGGTCTAGTGCGCAGGTCCCAGACGATTGGAGGTTGGCCAATGTGACGCCTCTCTATGAAAAGGGCAAGAAGGAAGACCCCAGAAACTACAGGTCTGTCAGCCTGACCTCAGTGCTGGGGAAGGTCATGGAGCTGATGATCCTAGGTGAGATCGTAAAACACGTGTGGGAAAACGAGGGGATCAGGCCCTGTCAGCATGGGTTCATGAAGGGCAGGTCCTGCTTGACCAACCTGGTATCCTTCTATGATAAGATGACCCACCTGGCTGATGAGAGAAAGGCTGTGGGCATTGTCTATTTGGACTTAAGTAAAGCATTTGACACTGTCTCCCACAGCGTTCTCCTGGAGAAACTGGCTGCTTACGGTCTGGATAAGTGTATTCTTTACTGGGTTGGAAACTGGCTGGATGGCAGAGCCCAAAGAATGGTTGCAAATGGCATCATATCTAGTTGGCGACTGGTCACTAGTGGTGTCCCTCAAGGTTCAGTGTTAGGGTCAGTGTTGTTTAATATCTTAGTTGATGATCTGGATGAGGGGATCGAGTGCACCCTCAATAAATTTGTGGACGACACCAAGTTGGGTGTGAGTGTTGATCTGCTGGAGGGTAGGAAGGCTCTGCAGAGGGATCTGGACAGGCTGGATCACTGAGCTGTGGCCAATGGTATGAGGTTCAACAAGGCAAAGTGCTGGGTCCTGCATTTGGGCCACAACAACCCCATGCAATGCACCAGGCTTGGGGAAGAGTAGCTGGCAACCTGCCCAAAGGAAAAAGACCTCGGGGTGCTGATTGACAGAGCTGAACATGAGCAGCTTGTGCCCAGGCAGCCAAGAAGGCCAACCCCATCCTGGCCTGTATCAGCAGTAGTGTGGCCAGCAGAGCCAGGGCAGTGATCATCCCCTTCGTGAGACTGTACCTTGAATCCTGTGTTCAGTTCTGGGCCCCTCACTACAAGAGAGACATTGAGGTGCTGGAGTGGGTCCACAGAAGAGCAACAGAGGTGGTGAAGGGTCTGGAGCACAAGTCTGATGAGGAACAGCTGAGGGACTTGTGATTGTTTAGTCTGGAGAAGAGAAGGCTCAGGGAGGACCTTATCACTCTCTACAACTACCTGAAAGGAGGTTGTAGTGAGGTGGGGTCGGTCTCTTCTTCCAAAGGACAAGTGACAGGACAAGAGGTAATGGCCTCAAGCTGCACCAGGGGAGGTTTAGACTGGATATTACGAAAAATGTCTTCACCGAGAGGGTGCTCAGGCACTGGAACAGGCTGCCCAGGGAAGTGATGGAATCACTGCCCCTGGAAGTGTTCAAAATCCATGTAGATGAGGCCCTCAGTGACATGGTTTAGTGGTGGTCTTGGCAGTCCTGGGGTAATGGTTGGACATGATCTTAAGGATCTTTTCCAACCTAGTTGATTCTGTGATTGTGTAGGTGCCCTGGCCTGGCCACCTGCACTGTGAAACCTCTGGGGATTCTTAAGGATACAAAAATGATCAGAGGGCTGGAACACCTCTCCTGTGAGGAAAGGCTGAGAGAGTTGTTCAGCCTGGAGAAGAGAAGGCTCAGGGGAGACCTTATTGCAGCCTTAAAAGTCAGTACTTAAAAGGGGCCTATAAGAAAGATGGGGAGAGACTTTTTAGCAGGGCCTGTTGCAATAGGATGAGGGGCAATGGTTTCAAACTAAAAGAGGGAACAGTCATGATGGACATAAGGAAAATATTCTCTAGAATGAGGATGATAAAACACTGGAGCAGGTTGCCCAGAGAGGTGGTGGATGCACCATCCCTGGAGACTTTCAAGGCCAAGCTGGATGTGGTTCTGAGCAACCTGAGCTAGTTGAAGATGTCCCTGCTCATTGCAGGGGGGTTTGGACTAGATGACCTTTGAAGGTTCCTTCTAACCCAAACTGTTCTATGATACTGTAATTTCTCCCTGCGCTGTCCCTGTGGGAAGGACTGCTGGGGAGACGGGCTAGGGGGTGTACGGGTAAGCTGACGGGTGGGTGGGAAATTGTATCACGGCCACACAAGCACCATTTGCTTTGTAATCCGCTTAAAAAAGCAGCCCCCCTGCAAATATCCAATAACCTGGTGGGTTTGGTACTCTCTTGAGAGACAGGAGTTGGAAGTTTAGCTCCCTATTCCAAATTAAACAGGCGGAGTATTTGGTGTTCCGTTTACTTAAAGTGTGTCATACTACTCCACTAATAAACTGACGTGTGGAAACCTCTGAAACTCCTCTGAAATGCGCTAGCCATACCCTATATGCAAGCCTTTAGTGCTTACTATGAAGAGTAGCAATACTTTTTATTCTGTTCAAGAACAGCTATTCAGAGTGCAAGTAGAGAGCACCGCAGAAGTTGCAGGGGCCAACTTCAGTGAAGGGGTAATAGGTGGTATGAATGTGGTCATCTCAGGTTTTCATTTTCAGACTTTTGAGTGGCATTGAAACAGGAACACTCTACAGGAACTATAATATTTTCTGAACAGTGAATGTAGACTTCAAAAGCACCCTTTTATTGTAGACTATTTGGGTTTTATGTAGGAGACTGCTAACTGTGTTAATAAGCTTTTGTCTTAGTAGGCCCACTGATTTCAACTCTGATGCTGCTCCATGAGGGGGGGCAGCACGAACTGGTCTTTATGTTTTGGAGACTAAAGTTATTCTTTTTTGGAGGAGTTTGTTTTACTAGGCACGTAAATTAGGGAGAGACATTTTGTAGCTCTGTATAAAGCTTAGGCTTCTTCCTACAAGAAGAATATATGTGCAAGAGATAAACAGGACCTCAGGGATTCAGATGAGAAGCTTTATATATATAACAATCTGAGCGAGGAAAATATACAGAAATGGCTCCACGCAAACAGGCAAACTCAGTCATTGTTTTCTTAAGGCTTTAAAATTACATCACCTTGAGGTCCCAAGAGATGGGGCAGTCTTATGGCTATTTTTTTAATGGATTTTTATACCCAGTGTGTCATACATGACAACAAAAATGAAATGGTTTTAATTGACATATAATGTATGTGGGTTAAGGGTCACTTTTCACTCAAACACAGGTTTCTAGTAACAAAGAAAAATGCTACCCTTTCTGTCTCAAGCTGGTGGGTCAAGCTTTGGTGTAATTAAGCCCAACATAAAAATAACTCCTCTGTCAATACCATCATTTATCATGAAAGGATGAGCTCTCTGTAATGCATGGTTTGAATTAACTGTCACTTACTGTTGAAGTTGAGATGCAGGATACACATTTGCCACTTAGGCACATACAGGAGTTTTTGGAGATGTTTTAGAAAGCAGAGTAAAGACAGCCAAAAACTGACTCCGAAAGCAGTCTGAGTCCACATGTGAACACAGGCACTTTCTATCCAATGAAAGCTTTGTCCTCTAAACAAGTTTCCTGTTTGCATCCTTTTTTGGAGAAGAATTAGCTTTCACTGTTCACCATTTAAAGCACATCACTAAAACATGCCCCCAGGTCTTTGCACAGTGTGACATTTTAGACAAGCTGTAAAAGAAATGTAGCTTCTTAGTTGCTGTTGTGCACTTGATAGTTGTATCATTCAGAAATGCTGTTTCTGTAACACTTTACTTATCTCAAGCAAACAGTCATGGAAATAAATCATTTTTTATTATAGAGTTTTGCTATATAATACATTGCTACAGTTGTAAGTGTGATTTTTCCTCGGCTTACATAGAACAGTGCCTTTAGTCAGGCTATCTTCTAAAAGCTACCCCAGACCTTGGGGAGGGACCCCAAGAGCTGAGGACAGCCTGCCTGCTCCAGGTGATCCCTTGGACTCCCTCCCCCAGGGAGGAGCAGGTATGCCAGGAGGCAGGAAGGGGCTCTTGTCAAAGCCCTCACCAAGTCACAAACATGACTGTGTTCTTACATTTCTCTTTGTAAGATGATCTTGACACTACCTTCCCCTATGCAGGCAGAGACAGATGGCATCTGATGCCACTGATGGGCCCCAAGCAGGTGAGAGTGAGTTGCCTGGGGTTTCCCTCCAGATGGTGTATTTCTAACGCAGAGGCAGCACTTGCCCAGTGTGTCTTTGCCACCTTCAGGGAGCTGAACCG
>NW_009919434.1:39182-60180 GCF_000696875.1 Nestor notabilis
TGAAGGGAGCAGGTAGAGCAGAGGGTTGGGACTGCAGCGCACATGAGGGTTGGAGGAAAGGATGCTCAAATCGCCTTTGGGCTCCCAGGTGTGTGAAGAGCAGGGGGCACATGAGCAGTGGCTGTGGCAACAACACGGGGTGCAGGCAGGGGGAAGGAGCACTTGCCACTTTCCACTGATGTGCTGCTCCAGCCGGAGCAGAGCGAGGAAAGGTGGCAAGAGGGGTAACGCAGAGTTAGAGAGGAGCCATCAGCACCACAAAGTGCTCATATTGAGGAAGAAGCTGAACTTATACAAGGCAGAGGACTGAATGGAGGCAGAAATAACAAACATTTGGAGGGCAGGGAGAAAGATGATGTCTCTCTGGGGGCTGGAGAAGGAATTGCTGGGGAATCCAGGGCATTTGCTGCCTATTTCATTGCTAGTGGTCTCATTAGGCCAGAAGGCCCTGATAGTGCCTGTAACTGCTTCTTGAAAATTGCAACTTATTTTTAACACCCAGGCAGCAGTGGAGCAACTGCCTGGAGCCACATATTTCTGTTTCCTTCTCCTGCGGCTCCCTGTGCGACAGGGCAAGCTGAACTGGCCTTGCTTACACTTTTCTTTCTTTCTTTTATTTTTTTCCAAAGCTGTGCTTTGTTTATTGCATTTGACTTTGGGTTCAAGCAGCATTCTGTAGCGCTGTCAAGAGCTGAAATGTCAGAATGAAATACTGAATGCGATTTCCCCAGATGCTTGGCGTTGGAAATTATGGAGGCTCCAGGCTGTGTCCACAATGGATTCCTGTGATTGCTGCCATGGTGCCATGCTCCATTTTTCAATACATTGATCATGGGTTGATGAAACTGATTTCTCTGAGAACCTCTTGCTGGCACCAGATAGGAGACATCATCCCCCAAGGAAAAAAAACCCAAACAAACAACAAACACCCCACAGGAAGAAAAAGAAGTATAAATGGTAAATCTTTCAAATGTGAAAATAGAACAGGATACCTGTGGCCGAGCTGAGATTGATGCTGCAGCTTCACAGGCAGTTGTGTCAGTTCAGCTCAAGTGTAGATGTGTCTTCTTCTTCTAGTGGGTAGATGTTGAACATGTTGTGCAGGCTCTCTTCCCACCCTCCGTTTTGCCCTATTTTAAATCTGCTGCAAACTTACACTGCTTTATTCAGATTTGTAACAGCATGAGGTTTATGTGCTAGCTGGGACATGTAAGTACCTGGAGTCCTAGAAATGCTCGTGATTTGCATTCTTAATAAAACATAATTTAAAATCCTAAATATAGAAAGTGCTCTATAACTGAAATGGATTAAACCAGCTCCTTTTTCCCAGAGCTCAACATCCCAAACATCCCTGTGAACCCAGAAGTTTTGGGAGAAGCCCCGTAAAGACCTGGCTTTGAACTGCTTGAAAAGAAGAATCAGAAAACTGAATTTAGAGCTTTCTGTTGGGTTAAATCCAGAACATGCTGATGGGTCCTCCCCAGTGGCAGACCAATCTGTGAAGCTAGAACAGCCCATAAGGATCCTTTGTTTTGTTGCTAATCCCACACTGCTTTCTGGTCCCAGGATCAAAGATAGGTGTTATGAATGTTCAAGAAGGGCAAGTTTTTCTGATTTTAAGCTTTGTATTGGCCATCTATACTGTAATTTTTCTGCCTTCTTTTCTCTTTCAGTGTAATTTCAGAATAGCTCCTCCAAATATTTTTGAGTGCCATGGATTAATGCAGCATTATTCCAAATGCCATGGTAACTCTTCACCCTGGAAAATCTTCCTTAACTGGTTCTGCACCATGAAGGCCATCCCCATTACACCCTGAATTTTATTGGGCCTTTGAGCAATATGATGATATAGACAATAAATATCTTTGCAAATTGACGCGTGTTATTCTCTCTTTATGACACACATTTTCTGCTTGTGTCATTTCAAAGTCTTTTGCGATTAGCACAACACCTGCTAATGGTAGAGTTTCAGCAGCCTGAGCTCTGGGATATTCTGTTGTGCTTCACTATGTCCTGACACTGTCCCGAGCACTCTCTTCTTTCCCTCCTGTCGTTCGTCTCCTGTATCTCAGTGCTCTATGCCTTTGCCTCCCACCAGACAGGTTCAGTGTAAAATTAGTCCTTACTACCAAGGGCTTTCTTCCAAAGGCGTTTAAGAGGCTGAACAAAAGTGTCTAACCACAGCTTGCAGAGAGAGAGGATGCGTATGACCAAAATAAGGAAACAAGGCTTGCTTCAGAAAACATGGGGATGACATGAGCTGATACTGCCGTACTTCTCATCATCTCCCACCAGGTCAAAATCCTCCTTTCAGTCCTCCACAAGCAGCCAGCATGCTCCCACTTCCCCAGCACTGCTGGTGGCTTAGACATCCCACCTGGCGCCTTGTCCCGCAGCCTGGCTGCCGAAGGAGAGGGGAGGCTATGCTGGAACGCAGGTGCCTGCGCAGGCAGCCAACCCCATTTCGCACATGGCCCCATGCCGCAGACTGTCGGTCGTCACCAGCTCCTTCCCTGGGCACACCCCCATGCGCCCCTTTGAGCCCATCTGTTTTTCCCTCCACCCACTACCTGCATCAGCAGGTTGATTTTTATTTTTCTTTTCTTTTTTTTTACTTTTTTCCACCTCAAAGTGATAGCAATTCCTGGTGCATTTATCTTAGATGATGTGGTCGTTGTAAGATGAAGTACCTGCAGCAGCCAGTCTGCGGTTGATTTGAACGCAGGCGAGTCTCAACAATGAGCTTAAAGGAGGGTGTCAGGTATAAATCTTGTCTTCAAACAGCCAGGGTGCATTCCAGACTTCAGAGACACCTCTTTGTGTGGAAGGGTTTCTCTTTTTTTTATGCCTCCTTTTTCTTTTTCTTGGACCTGGAAGAGGATGAAAGTGGCGGGGTGTGTGCGTTCATTTAGGCTGATAATGAGAGTGGGGCTCACGGGCATGGTAATTTGGCAGCCTCTTCACTTCCTGTAACAGTTTAAAAAAAAAATCATCCAAGGGCTGCTTAAAGACAAACATTTTTTGTTTAACTACTGGTGGTTCATTTTCTGAACAGCCCTGCAATTAATCTTATTTGTATTAAAGAGGCAGGCTGCTTTTTGTAAGCTTTTCTGAGCTATAATTAATGAAGATCAAAAATGTTACAAAGACATAATATTTAACTTTTCATAGGTGCGACTACACAACATCTGCAGCAATTAGAGAAGCAAAAGAAAAAGACATTGTGTTTGGTTTTTTCCCTTCAAAGTGTCTTTGTTAAGCCACTTTCTTGCACACAACTCTTCAGTGCTTTAGCTGTGAGCATAATTTCTGGTGAGGCGACTAATCGATACTAAAACCACAACCTTTTTTTTTTAATTGCATTGAGAGATAAACATATGGTTCCAAAATGTTACCAGCTAGGTCAGGCTTATGAAGACTGAGCCCACGAAGTGCTGAACTACCTGCATTGCATCATTAAGGACCAGAACCAAACAAGGGTGTTTATTGCTTGCAGAGTAGTTTTTAAGCAAATGCGCAGTGCGTGTGTCTGTGTGTGCTAAAACTTCAAAAGCATCACAGTAGTTTCATGATTTTACATGTAAGAAATCCTGGATGTTTAGCCACTAGGAACTCTGTAGCACAGATCATCTTTTAAATGTGATGCTTAAAACATAATTGGTTTGTAATAAGTGGTAGCTTATTTATCTTTGGATAATTAAATGAAGAGCGACTCTGGAATGTATCACTTGAAGACATATGACAAGATGTGTGCATAGTTTTGCCTTGGCACTAGCTGCCTCCTGCTTCACCAACCTTTCAGCTACTCTAGCAAAAGGCAAAATCTGTTTTTCACTGGCCTGAAATCAAATCAGGGAAGGCTCCAAGTGTGTCACTCAGATTCACAAAACAATGGCAAGCTTTGCCTTTATGTACAAACATCAGGTGCATGACTTCGTTATGCTGGGGATCGCTCATTTCATATGCATGTGGCATTTTGCTAATGGTTTGTGAAGAGAAGCTGCAGCTGCATCATTCCTATTGGTATCAGAACTCTTCTGGCGTTCCTAAGACAAGGTCAGCTCTGTCTTCTGTGTGATCTGGGATAAGTCTGATCTCACTGTTTGAGGAACAGGCTACCCTGGTATGATCCCAAAACCAACAGAGGCACTATCTGATATGTACTAAACCACATTCAGAATGAAAGAAGACTTAATCTTTGTCCTTTACAAACAAGCTATCACCCAGGGATGTCCACCACACCATAGTTGTACCCTATTATTGTGCTACCTGATGGTGAGTCCCTCTGTCTCCAGTAACAATAAACTGCGCTTCTAGAAACTCAAAGGCAAATATGAGCAGGGCAGCACTGATCACCCTGCTGTTGTGCCCCAGCAGCCTGTGTGCCTCAGCTACTCCTTCCCAGAGAGGGAGCAGTCCAGTGCCTCTGTGGCTGGGGGTCCTTGCATTTAACCTGTGCTTGATGTCTGAAGATAGATAGGTTTGGTTTAAACAAATATTTGCAAAACTGAATCATGGAAAGTTGCACGTTCTGATTACATCATATTTATTCCTGTTCAGTTTGTGACTCATAACTTTGCTAAGTGTATGCAAGTTAAAAAGTATAGCAATTTCTTGTATTTATATGAAAAGTCATCTGCCATATACAACAGATGTCTGGTCTCTAAAGCTCTCCCTCTAACCCCTCTCAAGGTCAAAACCCAACAAGTTGTTTATGGGATGCCAGGATGCTGCTGTGTGAGGGTTTCTCTCAGAGCAAGACTAGGGGTTTGAGCAAGAGTGTTTGGCTTTGTGCGGAGACGGGCTGCATGAGGGTGGCTTGGGGGTGTTAGGAGAAGTAGCAGCAATGTGCTACCTAAGTCCTAACAAAACCAGGCACAAGCAAATGTCAACAGCTTCACCTTTTTTTCCTAATTGCAAAACTTTTATACATAAAAAGTTACACGCTTCCAGTACCAAATTCTGTGTGTTCTTTGAATCATTTCCAAGTTTTTACGTTTTAACTGAGGTGAACCCCTCCCACAGTCCCCCCAGTTACTCATCTTCCCTTCTTCTTTCATCTTCTTATCTTTCAGACTGTAAGATCTTTGAGGAAGAGACAGTCTTTATTTGTGTACTGTACAACACCCAGTATATTTAACACTAAACTCAAATGTTTGCCTACACTGTAGAATAGTTGCCAAACAGTTTTAGGTGCGAAGTTGGTCAGTACGCAGTTGAGGTTGCCTGTGCAATGACAATTTTGTTCCTTAGCTTCTTTCTGCCCTGTGCAACTTGCACCTTAATCGCAGACATCATCATGAAAAAGTTTTGATTAGCACATTTTCAGGAAGAGTTGGAGAAGTATAAGAAGTTATAGTCACTGCTCACACTTAACAGGCTCTGTTTGCTCAGGGAAATTAGGCATTTTTACTTTGTCTTTACCTCTCCACCCTGTCCTCTTTTACCCTTCAGATCTACTGTGTGAGGTTCCAGATTTTTTATCCTGTGCTCAAAAAGCAGGTCTGCTTTAAAGTTAGAGGAACAGTGTCTTTGATGACTTTTATTTATTATACCATATAATCCCTACATATATGTTCAATTTATAAGTAAAAACACAGCTAGCTTGACTCTGTATGGCACATTTTCACACAATGTGATTCTTTTCTCTGGTGACCCGCAAGAGCATGAAGTCAGAAAAATGGTACTTTCACCCTCAGTTTATGTAGGAATAAGTAACTGTGTGGGCACCAGCCACTGGAAGTTTGTATCTGCTTTCTTTACCTGACTACCATCATAACCTGAAATCAGAAAATTGCTCTGCATCTTGCTTTTGTGTGGTCTTAAGGATGAAATCTTTCAGTGTTGCTTTCTTTCTGCCTGTGATTTTAAATGAGTAAAAGATCCTTCTGAAGAGCTGTATTCATTTGCCTGCCTATGCATGGCTGCTGCCATTTAAGATGTGATATGTACGACATTCATATGAGACTGGCCAGTCTGACGCAGGACCCAGAGGGGACCTGCAGTCTTTTGGAGGGGTACCCTGGGGCCAGGTAGGGTGCCATAGAACATCTCAGGTGGCACCAGGCACCTGTGTGTGGGCAGCTGTGTTGAGCCCTTGTGGAGTCCAGCAATTAGAAAAATTGTGGAGTCCAGAAAGCTCCTGATCATCATTCTGGTCATCAGATGACTTCTTTGTCCCTAAGTGCATTTCTTCTTTCTTGCTCCCACGGTGGTTCCCAGGTCTCCAAGTAACCACAACTTCTACACTTGTTTCTGCATATAGTGGATTCCTAGCTTGAATACAAATACGTTTACTTCATAACACCCTAGTATGGTTTCAAGGTTATGAAGATACTTTAATATCACAAATATGAACCGATCATTAGCTCTTAACAAACTTGAGAAAATCACACTGAGAATGGAACACCAAAGAATTGGCTGAGGGGCAAGATCAAGGCAGGGGTTTTTGAGCTCTAGCTCCAAACACTAAACACAGAAACAGTGAGCTCATTCTGGTTTTTAAAAAAATATAAATTTCTTGTGCCTTGTGCAGCTTACCCCCGTGTTTCCAAAGAAGCCTGGAACAAGATCAGGCCTGTGACATTACTGAACAAGTAATATGAGATTTACTTTAACATGTACTACAACTACTAGATGAAGAAAATGTGCCTAAATGGTAATGCAAAGTGCTTTTTTCAAGCTTGATCTATTGCAGTGTCTAGAGATTTAATCTAAAACTTTGTCCAAAACTCCAATTCAGTGTTATGGAGAGGAAGATCATCAGGAATTTCAGAGAAACTTGACTTCTTCTTATAGTAAAAACTTATTTGTCTCTGTACCAATTTCTTCATTAAAAATACATGCCAAGGTGATGTTAAATTGTATCTGCATCTGAGGCAGCTCACGGATTTGTCTCTTAGAGTGGTAGTAGGCTGGTGAAGATCAATGCACAATATTGCTTGTGAGGAATAACCACATTTAAAAGTCTAGCAGAGAATTACACCTCCTGCGTGACTTCATTTCCTTGACCTCAGATTTCCAGTTCTTTATAGTAACCCTCTTTGTTCCCATTACATTGAATCTGGGAAAAGCAAATTTGAGTGTGTGGTGGCATTGATCTATAGTAATGAAGTGTTTGTAAAAAGCGTTATTTCCTTTACCTTGCTCTCAAAGCTAGAGGGTATAACTCAAGACCTGTCTTGAAACAATATTCCTGATGTTGCTGAGCCTTGGAGACCCCATGTTCTTGATAACTGACATCAGAAGGATTTAATGTCTTTTCTAAATGTAAGTTTAGGTTGGCTGATAGTTCTGAGGAAGTTATAAAAGGGATGTAGTTGGGCACATCTGAGGACTGTCTGTTCATTGGTCTCAGCACCTTAACTGTGTCTCATCAGCCCCATGTTCACCACCACAGAGTTCTCCAAGCCCCTTTTACAGAATAGTTTGCACCACTGTTAATAAAGATTACACACAGAAAGGGGTAGTCTTTTCAGCCAGTAATTTGTTCACACACATGCACACGAGCTCTGCCAACACTGTTTCTAAGCAACTGAAAACACTGACAAATTCAATTCTGATTCGGAAGAGAGTTTTAGACAATAAAACTGGGAAAAGGCTTTGGAAAATACAAACTGATTCAAATGTAGGATTTGCTAAGCAAAACAGTTTATATCTTTATGGTGCTTTATCTGAGAAAATTGCTTTTTTATTTCAAAAGGGAAGCTAAAATCTTTCCCAAAACCATGGAGAGATGTCTTTAGCCAGGTTTTCTTCACAGGAGCTGTTTCACACAGCCTGTACTCAGCCTTGAGTTTGACCAGTAAAGCTCCCTGGAAGTATCCCCTCTGGCTGTACTGGTAAAACGCCACCTGTCCTGGAGGCACAGGCTGCTAGACCTGGAGCAGCACCAGTAAGACATCTCCATCCCCAAAGCAGTCACATTTGGTCCAAAGGCTGAGGATATTTCCCCCTCCTAGAGGACAGAAGTGCTTGGCTTAATGGCTTACCATCCTCCTAAATGGGAAGCTACTTTCTTTTCTCATCACAGAGTAAAAAGATAGGGGGAAAGCCACCCAAATCATGCCACCATAGCTTTCAGTCTTAGAGTGTAGCAATCCCCATATTTGCAGTGTGAGACACAGTACAAGACACCTGAAAGCAGTGAGGTGTCCCACGAGGTGTCCCTGCTGCAGAGCCCTGTGGGGTGCCCTGGGGACGGTACTCCAACCCCCTGAGCTGCCTGTGTTGAGCAGGAGGATGAACTGCAGACTGCTGCCTACCTGCTCACTGGCACGTTTGAGATACAATGCTCGAGGGGAAATATGGGCTTCCTCAGGATTACTGCTCAGTGCCATAATGGATGGCTAATTATAGGTCTTGCAGTGAAAGAAGCAGTCCCACAGAGATCTTAAGCTACTAGAATTTAAGTAGAGATGTTATTTCTGGGATATTATTCCCACAGGCTAAAGTACAATTACAGTGGTGTTTTATATTTCCTCACACAAAAAGAAAAAAGTTAAATGAGCAAAGTGTACGGTTTTAAATTAATCTTCTTATCAAGGAGTCACTCAGACACTTAGTCACTTAGTGTTTCAAGTTCTGCTTCCTCCTTGTAAGGAAGTGTATGGGAAAGTCTCTGGTTTGAATCTTTGCACAGCACAAGTTAAAGGACCTGAGCAGGTACAGCTTGGCAAGCTTGATTGTGCAAGCTTGGGTACCTTCTTTGAAATCAGCAGAAAGCCTGATCGTGTGTACCAAACAAACAAGCAAGCAAGCTGTGCTACCTGTGCTACCCAGTACTCCTTCAAAACAGCCAAGGGAAAATAATGTTGTCCCGTCTACATATAGGAAAACAAGTTCTTGAAACAAATCAGAGGTCTCCTTTGTTCCTAAAGGGAGCCTAGAAACATGGTTAGCTACACCTAGCCACTTAAAGGTGAGATATTACAGCACAACTCTTTGCATGCATCCTCATAATGGCCAAGAAAAAGGATTCCACGAGTTGCCTGTAGCTGATGTCTCCCCAAAAGATAAACTGTTTGAGGAAAAGATTGGGAAAAACTAGCTCTCAGATTTCCAAGTAGGTAAGAAGCCATTTTGACCTCTCTAAAGTATCACTTCCTTGGACAAAGTGACAGAAAGATGGATGCAGTTTGAAAGCTTGGAGTTTGTATGGAAATGGTCTGTGCTGGGGAGTGTGCACTTTTCCAACTTGAAAATCAAAATAAGCAGAGTATGACAGGATTAGGAGCATTTGCAAGCTATGCCTTGGGAATAGGCAATGGAAGAGAGGAGGGATTAACCCATTGGAACTGAGGACCGTGCCTCTATCTGTTTACTGATGTGTCTGCCCTGGGATGTTTTCAAATCAGGGTGCTGTTTAGAGGGTCCTTTGAGTTTAATCAGAGTGTCATTGACATGGAGAAGGCCAAAGTTTGTACGTGTCTGACACACTGTGCTGTAGTACTGAGAAACAGCATGCAGTCAGATGGTGAGAGGTAATTAAAAAGAGGGGAGACAATAGATAGGACTGTATTTTCAGTCTTATTCATAAAATAGCTTCAAACCCAAACACATGGAAGGATTTTAAAAAGGATATAAAAACTGTACATAAGAGCAGGCTTGTTCATACCAGGGTAGAAAACATAGCAGCGTGCTCAGCAATACTTTCCATTTCCATTTGGAGGGTGTGAGTTTGGAGCATGCGAATGGAGGGGTAATGTTTTAGGTATTATGGGAAAATATCAGCTGGTGAAATGTAGCTACAAAAATGGGCTCTGGACTGTACAACATGGAGGTGGCTCAGGTATTTAATCCAGAAAGAGGAGTGGGCTTTGGCTGCATGGCCACTGTACAGGGAACAAGGCAGTCCTTTGGGGTCCTGTGCTCCCCAAACTCTAGATTGACAACACTCCCTTTTCCAAGCACGAAGGATCCTTCCCTAACCATGGTTTAAATAGGATGCCTGTTTACCAACCTTAAACAGCACTGTCAGCAGCTTGACACTTCAAAGGTCTTGCTAGGTTACTGGCTGGGTTCCAGCACCCTGAAGGAGGGGTGCCCACATCACTTGTCACGGCAGCTTGTCTCACCTCCAGTCATGAGTGCCAAACCTGCCCCTTTGGTGAAGCCCAGGACTTCTCCTAATGCCGTGCCTGCTGACCACGCACCACACACACAATAGCCTTTACACACACAGTTAATTGTCTCTGAGATGTACAGCAGCCTGGAGAGGAGCTCCATCTTTAGCAGAGAAACCCTGTTCCAGGAGATACAGGTACATGGGAACAAAGAAGAATGGATGTGGGCACTTTAATTACCAAACCAGGTAGACTGCTGCAGAACTATCCCAACCCCCAGTTCTCTGAACATATTTAAAGGATGAAAGTGAGTGCTTCATGAGCAAAAGAGGGAACTAGTCACAACTGAACATGCTAGTCCTAGAGGAAGCTGAGTATTGTTCTTACAGACTGTTGGCTTTCCAAAGATTTCAATTTGTGTGACAGGATGCTAGATGTATTGCCCAAGTGGTCTGTCAAATCTATCAGAGTGACAAGGAAATATTATGCTCTCCTCCTTCTCTCTGAAATTCCTTGAATACCTGGTGCCAGCAGTTCAGCTGATAATGCAAAGAGGGATGAAAGCAGCCAGCCTTGTCTAGAAGTGACTTTTCAAATGGGCTGTGACAGGCTCCCTTCATCTTTCTGTAACATGTCATTTTGATGCAAGTAACAGACTACAAATAAGCCCTTTGCTGCAGCAAAGGCTACAGCAGTTTTCATATTTTCACTAATTGTGAACTATCGCTTAACTGTTAATGTGCTAGTGACTATCTTGTTACCCGGAGTACAGAGAGTGTTGCATTTCAGGCTCTGAGCTAGGATTTGGCTGTTTTCAACAGAATCTTAAGGTTTCTGATCAGTCTCTAAGTACACGTTTATGTTAGTGTAGGTCTGTGGTCCTTGTAGAGGTATTGTTTTGATAGGGAAATTATACAACTACTTCCTTTGAGTTCAGTGAACATACACTGTTTTTATCTTCATGATCCCCTTTTATTAATTCTGTCAGCTACCATATTGAGAGCACTCTTTGTGTGTCATGGCTCAAATCCAGATGTCGCCAGGAACACTGGGAATTTCACCGCAGACTTCAGTGGGATTTCACCTGCACAGCTGTGCCTGATGCTCCACCTCGGGGAGGAAGCAGTCTTGTTCTTCCCTGAATGCCAGGTTCTTCCTTTGAACCAGGGTTGTTCAGACAACCTGCATCCTCCCAAGTGTTTCAGCCCCTCCTAGTCTAGAGACAGTGGTCTCTACCCCCCACAGGTCTGGTGGCAGGGACCTCAGTAACTCCCTAACCCACCAGTCATGTAAGGAGCATGGGGCTGTCTGCAGAGACACAGCCATGTCCCTCAGTGCCCCCCAACAAATACTGACAAAGATTACAGGTTTTAGACCTCTAATACAACAGAAGGACAGGGTAAAAAGCCTACCTAGAAAACAAGATGGGGCTGGCTGAGTCCTTTTTAGTTAAGACAGGCAAGTACCACGTGAGGTGTGACCAGGTGCTACTGCATGCACACCATGGAGTTAGCAGAGAGGAAGAAATACACCCATGTTGTAACACTGGCTTCAGTACAGAAGCTGATGTATGCCTTGGGCTTTGGCTCTCCTGGCTTAGCCCCAGCATATTATATTAAAGTAGCCTGAGAGCTGCTTTAACTTGTATCCAACTGTAAGGACTCCAGTGGACCACTGAGGTGCATGGGCAGGGTATACGAGGTTACGGGTTTTCTAAGTTACTTGAAGCATCCATGGCAACTTGTCAGGCTGATCTGCAGGAAGATAACTAAAGTCTACTCAGCTGCACATGAGCTCACCCTTCTGAGACAGGTCCAAGGCTTTACAAAAGTGAGCATGTTTACATAAGAGAGCAAATGTTTCTCATATTTACTTCTTCCAAACCGATCTACAGCAGTCAGTCTATCATATGAATTATTCTGTTTCAGCGCCTCCTTTTAAAGCATGCTCCTACTATGCAACACAACAAACAAATTCTGCTAGGCTACTTAGCTTTACAGGCCATGCCCCGGTCTCTGTTAACACAACCTGCTTTCAGGATAACCTCCCTTCACTGCAAGGTGGCTGAATGGGTAACCGTCACTAGCGTGAGGCCAAAAAGAGGAATGGAAGCAGAACTGCGCAATGAGGTTGGCATGCTGTGTTGAGCTTGATAAAGGCTAAAAGAATATGCATTTGAGGTCTGCCTATGCCTCCTGTAGATTAAAAAAAGTAGTATTAGTCCTTTCTGACACTGTAGAGCAATTTCTAATTATACCTATGGACAGATGTCTTTCCCAATAAGAGAAGACTTCTGTTTTTCAGCTGCAGCAGAGTCAGTGGGTTTCACAGTCATACATTTCAGACAGAGTTGCAGGTACAAGCGCTGCTAACATGCAGGACTTAAGCACAGGATGTCAGCAGCAAGTGTGTGAAGCATGAGAGAACAATTATATTTGCGGCCCTCAGACTGCTTTCTTAGCCGCACAGTGATGTAACTCTTAGGCCATTCCAGGTTTTTTTCATGCTGGATGTTAAGTTAGTTAAGTAAGCAGACTGAAAACACTCTAGCAGCCATGTTCAGAAGCAGCGTTACAGGTTTAATACACTTTAACTTCGTGGGTTTAGTTCATTCCCGCACTCTAGTTCCTCTCCCAGACTCCCCCCATGTTTACAAGACTTTAGTGTTATTTTAGCTTCTCGCTCTTGCATTCATCATAATCTGTGAAAATCAGAGTTGACATGATGACAAAAGTTGTCACATTGAATACATTGTTTACTTGGCTTGAGCAGTTATTTTTACAGTGTCTCCAGAGAAAGTTTCTTATTCAAATTTGCCAGAGATACTCAACAAGTTTAACGAGAAACTTGGCATTTCCTCTTCCAAAAATTCTTCAAATTATATTTTCCAGCAATGAACTAATTGACACCATCTTGCTTCACAGGGGGACACATCCTTCTGCATTAGATTTTCTCTGCACATTTGCACCTGGAGTTTGGGGATTGGCAGGTTGGCACAGAATCACACAGCCCGTAAATGGCTCACCCAGGAGGCACGCTGACCAATCCCCAAAATTCAATTTTCTATAAACGAGGGATAAAAATCCTGCCAACTCACGACAAGAGTGATTCTTCACGCCCAGTCTGAGATTTCTGTAGTGCTCCCTATATTTTACATACTGAATCTCTCACCAATTTAATTTTCCCCAAGGCTTTCATATTGTTCTAAGGGAAACAACAGTGAAGATCTTTTCCAAACCAGTGGAACAAGACATCGTGTTTGACAGGAAAGACCTAAAATTTACGTTTTGCTTGCTTCATGCTTAGACTTGAACTTACCAAAACAGCTTCTCCAAAAGGGGATAGTCTCTTCTTATTTATATCCACCAAGCACCACAGTCACCTGTGCAATCTGCGTCTTATTCGGGTTATTTCCGTATTGATGTCTGCAGACATTTTAACCTGGAGGATAGGTAGGCTACTTTAGATTGTATTTGTGCCCAATAAGAACTACACACTGCCCTGGATTTTTTAGCTTAGAAATAATACCTCCCACAGATTTGGGCTAGGTAGATTCACTGATCCCATAAAATACTTTATGATACATGCTTTTGGCCTGCAGAAAGCATGCACCAGTTTGCAAGATCTCGCAGCAATCACTATTAGATGCCTATAGGGCTGCAAAACAATACTTCTAGGTACAGCCAGCTGGCAAAATTCAGTGTGATTTGCAATCTACAATGCAGCTAAGGTAGAAGGAGGTGAGGAAACATGGTAATCCAGTGGCAGCAGCTGTGATTTCAGGATGGTCAAGAGATCTTGCCACAAAAAAAAAAAAAAGGAGCTGAGTTCTGCATCCTAGAAACATGTTCATTTAGATCAAGAAAATTTTAAGGGAAGATCACTACTAACATATGACCCAGCTCTACAGCAGGCAAAAGGAATGGCTAGAGAAGGTTAGTGGCTGGCTGCCCCACCAGCCACCAGGGAGCAAACAAAGCTGTTTATGAAAGAAAAGGAAAAAAACCCTCAAACTTTGTCATTCTACAAAGTCGTCTATTCTGTTTCCAATTCTGCAAAACATTTAAGGCTTTAAGGAGTAAACAATGTGTTTCTGCTTCTGCCTCTTCAAGCAGCTATTCAATTTACCTTTCTAGCTGTAAGATGATGGATTTACTGTGTGTCTTACCTTGATTTCTGCCTCCTCCTGGTGCCTGGACACTGAGATGTGTGCAGGCAGCAGCGCCAGATTCTCCAGTGTCCCTGCGGTGCCTGGGAATGCTGGAGCACCCAGCGTTACTGTCATGTCCTATTTGAGCTGTTTATCTTGCTATTCCACCCATGCCCTATCTGTCACACCTTTCTCCCCACTGCTATGAATGTCTGCCCCTTTGTAGATCACACATTAGATGTGGAGGAATTACTTTGCTGGACACAAGGGGTTTTTCCAACTTGCCTTGCAGAAGCAACATGTTTTTACCGTAAAATGTAACTAATTAAAATATATCCAGCTGATTTGGAAAATAGATCTCAAAATCTAATCTGTCCTGCTCAGGATGGGATGTTAGCCCATTAACTATCTCTAAGCAGCATCTCAAGGTTCTCCAGAAAGTATTGAAGGAGATATTACCAGTGTAAGCTAGCTACGTATGAGCTGATCCAGTTAAAGAGTAGGCTTCCTCTATTTCAGATCAACCCAGCAGACTAGAGCTGGCTTTGATGTTCTTTCTGTTCAGGATGAACTCAAAATAATGTGGTCCCCTCCCAACAGCTAGGATTAAGAATAGTTGACAGATGAGACACACAGTCTTTCCCTTCCCTGTGCTTCTCCAGAAGTCTTTAGTTATCACTGGCTTGCTCATGTGATAGTATAAGCAGAGCTTTGACCTGTTTGTTTGACTCCTTTCAAAGCAGATACTTGATGCCAGCAAGTGCTTTCTCTGAATGCAAACTCAAGCAAGCAATAATACACATGTTAGGCACTCCAGTCTATTTTTAATGCACTGTCTTCTGAGGAGACTAAAAGAAAGCTAAAAAGCTAAACCCATATATTTTCATCATCCATCTCTTTTCTCCTTGGAGCTTGATATTACTGCAATCTGTAGGATGGGGTCCTTTAAAACTTCACCACCCGTAGCAATGTGGAAATTTCACTCTCTGAATGACCTGACTTTCTCTTTAGTAAGGGTCATATAGTGTTACCGATAGGAAAATTTTAGGGATTGTATGAAATTGAAGCTTCCCGTGTTTCTTCTAAGTTATTGATCTTTGAAGTACAAAGGTGCCAGCTCTGCAGGAGCAGTCACTGCTTTATACAAAACAAAGCTGTCTCCATATGAAAGCCACCCTTCAGTCTTCCACGCATTAAAAAACCACAGGCACCACTAAGCACATTGCTTGTGTACTCCAAAGAGACCAGACATAAGCTTCACTGTAGCATCTTCTAGGCTCTACACATTACATATCACTCTGCTTTGGCTTTGTGCTTCAGGACGGCAGTTAAATACAATTAGTGACTCCTGTTTTTCTACAGGCTACTTAAGAAGTTAACAACCTTATTTTAACATGGTTGATCAAAAAGCAATTGAATATTTCCAATGTGTAGTTGCCGAGGACTATACTTCTGTGTTGTTTTGTTAAAATAGATGTTATCTATTAGGGCATCCTCCAGTAGTCTGAGCTCAGGGGTGGCCATGGATTGACATACAAGATACTCAGAGAAGTTAATGGACAAAGGGGAGCAATTTCTTTGCTCTGATTAAAGCAGAACTGTTCTTGCCAGCCCTCACAACTGGATTCTCTCCTGACCACACAAGTGTGTTTGCTTGTAATACATTCAGTCCTCAGAAACAGACGTTAGAATTTGAGGATGAAAGCAGATTTTGTAGCGGAAATATTGCAAAGATGTTCTGCCAGAAAAATCTTTTTCAGAAACTGGAGCATCCAACTTAAAATAGCAGCTCATGATGCACGAGTCATTGCTTTCATCCAGTACCACAGTGAAAAGATTTGAGCTGGCATGGCTCAGCAGTCTGCAGGAGATATGATGACAGCTTTCTGAGGGTGCAGATTGCTTTTGTTCTCCAGATGAAAACACTCTTACCATGGCAGTCTCAACATCCCCTTCACCAACCTGGTAAAGCAAGGAGCATGGAGAATGGGAATATGTTGCTATGGCACCACTGGAAAAACAACAAATTTGGTAGAGTTTGCTCCATCAGGCAGGATGGAAAACCCAGGGCAGTTGTTAGGCACAAAAGGAATGTATTTGCTGGGGCAGAAATAGCAACACTGCAAAATTGATACATGTCTTACAAATGCAAGATATTTTCTCACATCTTGGTGGAAACGCCAGCATAGATTACAGAGAAGGAGGGAGAAGAGCAAGTCAAAAAGCTTACCAGCTTCAAACATGTAATAGATGACATTTTACAGTCTCTAGTCGATCCTTAGCTGACTGAAAGACCTTTATTCTCTCCACAACCTCATCCGTGGATGTGTGAAAAAGAACTTATAAACTCTTCAATTACATGCTCTATGAAGGATGGCCAAGGCCTTCATAAAAATACTCTGTTTAGTTTCAGACATTCACCTCAAGAAATATAGGGGAAACTGGATAAAATCCAGGTAGAAGCACAGACAGCCAGTGCTCTAGAAATCGTGGCTTAATGGTGCAAGACTGGATGAATCAGGACTGTTTTGCATAAAATATGACCAAGCTGAGGCATGAGGTCAGACTCAAATACCTAAGAGACCACTGCAGAGCAGAAGGAAATAATCTGTTCTCAAATCCCTGGTGGGTAAACCAAAAGCAGCAGCTTCAAGTGGGTGAAATGAGATGTAGATAAGACATTAAGAGAAGCTGCCTAATACCAAGATCAGCAAAGTACTGTAATAAACAGTCCTGGGTTCAGACGGAGGAAAATTGTGTAATCTCTGCCACTGGAGGTTCCCAAGACCCAGTTAGATAAATGTTTGTTGGGGTGGTTTGTTGGAGAATGATTTTGTCTTAATGTGAAACAGAAGAGTAGGTTAGACAACTTCTTGAGGTCCCATCCAGTCTTTTTTTTTTTTTTTTAATGATTAAATTATTTGGTAACTGAGAAGTATATAACAAGCACAGATCTCTGAATCACTCTTTTTCTACTGACAGGATGCATTGTAGTGCACTGATAGACTGAATTGGCAAAGGTCTATATAATTCTCTGTAAAATCTAATGGCTTTACAGTCTGGTTTTGGTGCTAGGTGTGTGCCTTGGAGCTACATAGACTTTTAAAGAAAGTACAGCTCAGAAGATGCAAGAACCTTGTTTTAATTAGGTTAATTTAATGTAGCTCTGAGATTTGTTTCAGTATACGTTTTATTATATTAATGTTACCTCATCATCAAAATCATTCCTTCAAAATCAGGGAGATGTAGTACAGGAAAAACATCCATGCTGGCCTTGCAAAAGGAATTTTTATGTTAAAATACTTGGCCACAAATGTTGCCCACATAGACACAAATTAGAAAGCTGTCAGATGTGATAGAAATGAAATATAGAGAGAATTCATTTTTTTCCATGTTTAGTAATAAACTGCATGAAGGCCATAAAATGGAGATGCAATATCCAAACCAGTAAGCATCTATGATCCAAGTTTTCTAATAAAGGTTGTGTGAGCTGAAGAAGTGTTTGTAGTATCATCTGAAATGTAGGCAACTTTAATCCAAGGAGAGCCTTCAGCCTCTCATTGCTGCAATTACAGTGAGTTCTTAAGAGCTAAGAAAGTAAAAAAAGCCCCTTGCATTTACAGCTGTAAGCTATTCTTCTTATTTCTCATAATACTGATAACACGAGTTATCCATTAATTACCTAAAATTATTTTTAATCTTCTTAGAATTATCTCAGTTAGTTTTAGACAGCTCTGCTTTCTGCCTAGCACTTCTCTTTTGTCCACAAGCCGAGTGACGTACCTCCAACCAGACATGTAGCATTCCTCCTCAGTCAGGGACCTAATGCACTGCTTCCCAACAGCCCTTCACCTCTACCCAGCATATCCAGCTTCCCACCTCACCGTCCCATGGCCAGTTTATCTGTCATCTTCAGCTGCATGGGACTTAGTTAAGGCCATTTCTTTGGGAGCCTCCTCCTCCTGCTTCAGAAGTCTATTCCTTACAAATCGCAGATGTTCTCCACCAACCTGTTGCAAAGTGAATCTGCATTCTTGGCCATAAAGCACTCGGACAAAACCATCCGTGACATGTCCAGCCATGAAAATAAAACAAAACAAAACAAAGCAAAGCAAAACAAAACCATAAAGCACAGTGAGAACCTCCTCCTCCACAAGCTCCAAAATCCAGGGACTGATGAGTCAGCATGAATTTCCAGCAAGTTCTGCCTCTTCCTAGCCTAGAGGGATCCTGAATAGGTCTAACACTTACAACCAGTTCTGCTCCAAAACCTGTTTGAATGCACCCCAGCAGGGACAAGACTAGCTCCAGTCACCAGACAGGGCTACAGTCCAGGCGCAGGTATCAAATATGTACTTTAGGTTTCTCTACAGCCTGGAACAAGACACAGAAAAGAACCCATCTCCTTTCAGAGGGTACAGCCATGCAACCATAAAAGAACTATGAGGGCAAATTAAGGCCCCAGAGAGAAAGGATTTACTCTGGCATGAGGAATGGGTTGCAGACAGCAGTGTCTCCAAGCACGTGTCCCAGCCAGCCCCAGTCCCTCTGCCAGCACAGGATCTTCTCAGCTAAGCCGTTCCTCCATGTGCAGTGCTCAGGGCAAGGGCTTCGCTTGGAAAGGCACAACCTGCCCAAGTGCCTTCTCTGCTGTGGTGCAATTCCTGTGTTTCACCAACAGTAGCTGCTCTGTGTGTATCTATCCCTCAGCTACCCAGCTCCTGGGTTCAGGCCAGAATGTCTCCCTTCAGGGTGGTGTGTAACCAAGGTTTTGTCGCACCAGCTAGTTCTTCGTTCTGATTCTTGTCACCATCCCAAGGCTCTTGGCATGGTGCTGCAGAGCTTTGCTGGGGGAAGCGCAAACAGCTCTCTCTGTGCTGCCATGGGGCAGACATCCTTGATGTCTGTCAAGCAGTCTTCTGCCCTGCCTTCAAGTAGGAGCTTGAGCCTCATCACAAAGATGGTTTAAGGCTCATCCTCTTCCCCATCCCAACACTCGGCACAGGATGGCTGCAGTTCTGCTCCCCAGAGCCTTGGCAACTCATGCCGTTCCCTCTTGTTGCAATTGCTTCCAACCCTGGAGGCCCCACGTGTTGTGATTGCCTCCAGCCCTGGAGGCCCATTGCTGTTTTCAGCAGTCATGTAACCCAGACCCCATCAGGCAGCTGTCTCTACAACTTACTGTGGAAGTACCAGCAGATGGAACCCCACCAAAGAACAAGCACAGCCCATGCTCTGCTCTGCTGCCTTCCAGTTACACCATGCTCCCCATTCCTGTCCTCACTCTCGGTGCCCTTTCTCCAGGCTAGGGCTCCTGACCTGGAATGCCAGTCCTCCATGCCTCCTCTAGCTCCATGCCTAGACTTTTGCCCTTATTCCTGCTTCTACCCAGCTTCATCCCTCCTCCCCAGCTGCCCTCCGGTCTTCATTTCTCTTCTAACCAGAGAACAGGGAGCCCCGTCCCACCCAAAGCTGGTATATAGGTGTGGCAGCACCTTGTGGGGTTTAACGCTTAGGCAGTGCTCGGAATAATTAAGGGGCCAAATTGGCTCCTCACACAGCTTGGCAGGCCCAGGAGAGTGGGGATGTGCATACATTAGCCCTGCAATCCTGCACACAGCATTCTGACACCGCACAGCTCCTGTTTTTATGTCATTCCAAGCAGCCTTTGACAGATACAGGTTTGCAGCATGCAGACAGGACTTTTGCCATGTTGAAATGCCTCCAAGCAGCAACCACCCATGTTGGCAGGCTATTAAGTTTCTATAGAATTTTGACAAGCCTCCAGACGAACATCAAACCATCCCAAATCTCCTAAGGGGCTAAGTATTAAAAAAAAAAAGAAAAAAAAAAAACCCAACAAAACCCCCAAAAAACTGATTTCACATGTCATTTTTCCCTGCAGCTTTGTAGCTAATTTAGAATCTGTTGATCCTGGTGCCAATAAATATTTTATCTTTAAACTACCTCTGTACTCTGACTGGGTTTATTCTCAGGTTAGTGTTGGTTGTTTAGCCAGCAAGTCAGTAATCTAACAGCATATATAAGAAAGATATTCGCTGTATACATCTGCCTGTGCATATTTGTTCCATTAAGCAGAACCTTGCATGGTAGCTAAATATTTCTATGGCAAAACTTGCTTTCTCAGAAGGAGAAGGTGAGTGCAGTGTTAATATATGTGCTAATGCACTGCCCCCCAGTGGAGTTGGGATCTGGTTTGGAAGATCGAGCTTTGTGAACCTTCGCGTGTTCGCAGGGTGTAATTTACATCAAAACATTGAATTAAACACTGGTGGGGCAGTGTTAAATCTATTCAAAGGTGGTTTATGGAGAGGATAATTCACATCTGATTTTAAATTTGCAGCACAAAACGGTGCTGTCTCGAAATACCTCCTTTCTCAGCAAGTAATGCAGTCAGAGGGAGCAGAAGGTCTTCAGCTGCTTCTGGATGACACTTCGCTTCTCAGAGCTTCTAAGGGGAGCTATAGGAAGTTGTCATTTTTAAAAATAGCAGAATCCAAAATGTCTCAGGGCTGACAAGGTGTTACACATGACTATTAAAGCAGCTGGAAGGAGCCGCATTTATTCACTATAACATCCCTCATCATCTGGTAGGAAAATGTGTCACCTTCTGGTTTATAGCAGAAAAGGCTGTGTTTATTTGATCATATTAAATGTTTCTGGAGATAACTATAAACCCTCTTACTGACTGCTTGTTTTCCAGACTTCTCAGGACTGTCATTGCTTCCCAGAGGTCCTTTTCCTACCATTTAGTTTTCCCTAC
>NW_009919434.1:60211-69195 GCF_000696875.1 Nestor notabilis
ATGAAAACTGAGGTTCGGTTCACAGTCAGATTCTTGGCATGTCCAAAGACTCTTATCAAAGAACAGCTTTAGACTAATATAAATATCAAAAATGCCTGCAACTAATGTTTAAATGGTAGAAATCAAGACTGTAGGACCATGATGTTCACTATTACTTCAATTCTTTTCTAGTGCTATCCTCATGATTTTTCTCACAGTACTCTGACATGTTTCCATCACATCACCTCTGTGTCAGGACAGGGTAATGCTTCTGAAACTGCATCTCCACTTTTTCTTGTGCTTGTGTCACTCGAATGGGATGAGGCAATAGATGTCCATATACATGATAAAAATATCTTTTTCTGCTCACAGCGTAGTTGGGTTGTAGCACCATAAAAGGCATCTGAATCAGCTAAATGACCAGTCAATGGAGGGGGGGTGGTGTGTGGAGAAGAAATATAAAGCCAGTGTGAAATACAATATACTTGGAGAGAACAGGTAGGTAGGCTTGGCAGTACTCAAGTCAAAAGTAGGCAGCAGCCTGCTCAGGTAACTGGGGAAGGCAGTCATGAACACCCTCATAGTACACGAGGGAAAAGCAGTGACTGGCATAGCACAGGCAGAATGAGTATAGCTTCCTTTCTGTATATATATTTTCCAAACACCCTGTAGGCTTGCATTCCAGATCATTAATTTGCCAGCCTGAAGTGCCCCCTTTGCCTGTGCCTTCTGTGGTGCTTGCTGTTAGGTCAGCAGGTGGCAAAGCCTGACCCTCAGACATTGTGGGGTGGCCAGAAGCATGTGAAATGGTTATCCCAGTTCCTAGGCGGCAGGCATTCAGGCTGAGACACCAGCACGACCCTGGGGCAGCCATTCTGGCAGGAGACTTGCTGAGCTGCCCGCAGCAAGCAGCCCCTGGACACAACTGGTCGCTTCTCTCAAGATAGGTGCTAGCAACCTGCTCCCTCTCCCACTCAGCCTCTGCAAGCTCATCTCCTTCATCAGAGTCCTCTCACAGCTGGAGAGGACTTGGGCCAGTTGGACCCATGGTCATTCATCCTTCTTGTGCCCTGCCTTGCTGCTTCCCTCACATGGTTTCAGCAGTCAGCTGTGGGGCTTGGGGGTGGGAAGTTGGCTTTTGTAACACTTCTGGCTGGTGGTACCCTAATCCCAAAAATATTCTCCTCTCCTCCTCTACTCTTGGGGTTAATAGCCTTGGTTGTTTTGCGCAAGAAATGCTACTATGTCTTCTGTAAAATCAGAAGAAATAGAGACATTGCACAAATTAGATGTGCAATACAATGTGAGCTGGGTAGGTATCCTGGGTTCAGCTACAGCAGTCATTTTTTCTCCTTCTTAGTAGCTGGTGCAGTGCTGTGTTTGTGACTTTCAGCCTGGGAACAATGCTGATAACACCGATGTTTTTAGTTGTTGCTCAGTAATGTTTACTCTGACCAAGGACTTTCTCAGTCTCATGCTCTGCCAGGGAGGAGGGGAAGCCAGGAGGAAGCAGAGGCAGGACACCTGACCCAAACTGGCCAAAGGGCTATTCCATACCACAGCACGTCATGCCCAGTATAGAAACTGGGGGGAGTTACCTGGAAGGCCCAGATCGCTGCTCGGGTCGGGCTGGGTATCGGTCGGCGGGTGGTGAGCGGTTGTGTCCTCTCCCCTTGTTATTCCTCTTATCATTATTATTGGTAGCAGCAGTGATTTGTATTATACCTTAGTTACTGGAGAGCTGTTATCTCAACTCGTGGGAGTTACATTCCTCCGATTCTCCTCCCCATCCCTCCGGGAGCGGGGGGAGGAAGAAGGGGGGGAGTGAGCGAGCGGCTGCGTGGTTCCAAGTTACCGGCTGGGCTTAAACCATGACAGTAGGTAATACCAGGCTCCTGAGTTATCCTTGACAGGAAGCTTTAATTCCTAAATAGAGCAGGTACCATGGGCTGTCTGGACTTTGATAAAGCATTTCACACTGATACAAATAATGAACATGGGATTGGTCAAACAGGTAAAAACACGACCAAGCAGAAAGCTATGGATAGGTCATGTCAGAAGAGCAATTACTGAACTGAAGGCTCCTGCCTGGTCTCTCAAAACCAGTGTTATTTAACTATCATGGGCTGCAAGTTGCAATCAGAGTTGGCTAAGCATGCCAAGATGGAAGGCTGAAACCCACAGTGTGCAGTCACAATGTTGCTACTTCATGGGAAGGTCAAGTGGTTACTCACACAGGCTCACATCTTGCATAGCAGTGCTGGTAGTGGTGTCTCGAAGTTCTCATGATGTGTGAGGTGGTGGTGGGAGAACAGGCGTGGAAAGAGAAGTGATGCCTTTGATTAGACCAGCTGACAGACCTAGCAAAAATGAACATCTCAGGCCTGGTTCCTTCAGCAAGCCCAGAAAGCAACAGTAAAAGCCATGTTAACTGCAAGGTAGAAGCAATTACTCTTGAATCAATCTTGCTATGCTAATCAATCCCACCACATGAGAGGAAAAGGTGGCTAACACCTGTGGAGCATGGGGGGTGTTACCTGGGAGCAAGGGGATAGGCTGTAGGTTCCTGCGGGGGGGGGCAGAAAGGAGAGGGGTAGAAAGGGAAAAAAAAAAGAAAAGATCATTAGCACCTGTGTTATATTTTTAAATACATTATTCCATTTCTGGTATTTTGTAATTAACCCAAGTTAATTGCGAGCGCTTGGCTTGCACATTTCCAGCCCAGAGGATAACCAGTTTTCAAAACTAGCTTGCTCCCTTGAAAGGCTCAGCTTGACATAACCTACTAACAGGTTTATCAGATAAGGTACCACTAGGCTTAATGTGCTCCTTAATTAGGAATGTAAACACGTTCATTAAAAAAAATGAAGGCCTCAGAGAAATTATGAAGTGATTTTATGATTATTGTCTCGAAAGAGAAAGCGTTCCAACCGAGGAAGCCATTCCTCCTTCCTTCCCTAGGAGTGGGGGCAACTTACTTTCTAATTGAAAGTAACGTGCCATCTCTGTGGCACATTAAGCACAGAGATTTCCCTCCACTGGGACACGGAGATTGGGACTTGGAGATAATCTCAGATTATCTGAGATTTGGGGTATCCAGGCTGAACAGAGATGCGAGGGACAGTCAGCTTCTTAGGGAGTGTGGATATAAACAGATGTGTTTGTGTACACGTGCTTGCCTGTAAACATGCAGTTTCTACAGGCATGTCCATGTAGTGGGCTGTGACTTCAGCAGCTATTAGCCAAGGTGGTGGTTGTTCCTCCTGTTGCCTGTACGCATGGTGGTTGGCATAAATAGCAGCCCCAGCAGGTCACAGCTTGCAACTACCCACAGATATGAAGGATTTGGTTGCTTGGGCATGTTCCTCTGCCTGGCAATGGTCTGGGAGCTGCCTTTTGGCCTCTACACCCCATCCCCTCAGTGTCCCCCCGGAGGAGCCCACGCCTGTGAGATGGGTGGTGGATGGAGAACACGGGAGGGCTGGTGCCATGTACCACCCCGCATCCCCCTGCTTGGGGCACAAGCGGTCCAAAACACTGGCTGGTGCTTTGGACACCCCATGCTGTGCCCCCCAGCTGCCTCTCCCCTCAGGCACCCCCCAGCATGGCGCCTGCTTGCTGTGTGGCCCCTACTCCCGGTAGAGAACTTCGCCTCCCCGTGCTCCCTCTCCCTGCTCTTCCCAACAATGGTGGCCCAGGCAGCTTGGGATGTAGTTTTGAATTTAAATGCGGCCAGCCTTTAGTCTACAAAAATAATAAATCCCCTTCAAACAGTTATGTAAAAAGTAGAATAATTAAAAACCTAATGTTTGTTGGCAGCGTATGTATCCCTTTGTCTGCAAGACAGAGGCCTGTTGACAAACAAGAGGCTTTTCTGGGACTCTAAAATCAAGTACCAAAGTAAAAATGGCCACCACCTAATACTGACTTCATTACATTTGCCAAACACAGTGACACTGAGCACTGTTGCTTAATGCGCTTGTACAAGGAAAGTCTGCGGCCACGAACCTCCCAGTGCGGCAGTGGAGTGACCTGCCCAGGGGTACCTTTAAAGGTGCCACTGTGCTCCGTGGCAGCCCCCTCCCGCAGCACTCAGCTGCTATTCACTGTGCCTGTAAGATGCAGTAGTTCAGATGTTTTCATGTAAACCGTGGAAAAAACAGAACTGTGTGTTGACCTCTCTAACAATTTTCTGGCTTTTAGCTGAGAAATGCAAATGTGCTGCTGAGCTAAGAACAGACATTATTTATTGATGGTCACCGTGGGAGTTCTATTCTATTGCAATTTCAATACATTCTGTTGATGGTCACTGTAGGATTTCATCTCAATTCCTTCCTGCAAAGTATTTCTAAATTTCTCCACCTCTGTCCCGCCAATCAACCATTATCATTTTAAAAAGACGTTAGTCTCTGCGCAGTGCTAAAAATCCCAAATACTGTGAGGTACTGTGAGCAGCTCACAGGTTCAGACCCTTAATAATGGAAGCCAAGACTCAGACTGTTCTTATTAGGTTATCTGTCATCTAGACAGCATAAAAGCCAGTAAAAATAAAAAGATGTTTAAAAAGCATCATTGTTGCTTTGGTGGTTTGTATTTTCCTAATAAGCTTTTAATTTTCTGCTTCAAATGGAAACACTTGTCTTAGGAGCTAAGGAGAGCTGCTGAATCTAAAATGAGTTGGTTTAGTAACAGCAATTTTACGTCGCCCCTGGAAGCAAACTGTGAAAAACAAGTTCCGTCTCCCTCAGGTAGGGGCAGATGGGGAAACTTCTTAGGAAGCAGTGGTGGAGAAAACACTGAGATGATGCGGCACTGGGATGACCCCATAGCTGGTGAATGACTGTATTGTTGCTCATTAATTCTTGCCTTAGAATTATTAGGCTTGGGAGTCTAACATGCTCATTTGCAGTTTTTCATGGTGATGTAGATTCATCTTCCATCTATTTGCATGGAAAACTCAGGTGCCCTCCAGCAGCTGTGAGCTGGCAGCAGGGCAAGCTCACCTGGGCAGTGGAGCAGGAGCTCTCCAGGGGGGAATGGGGCACAGCCTTGACGTGCCTCCAGCATGCTGCTACCACCACCATGGCCAGGGCTTCTCAAAAGGAAAGGCCAAGCCTCCCTAAAACAAACAAGTAAGCAAGCAAACCAAAAGGAATAATGTGTCAGTTGTAGCACTTCCCAGCAGGCATTAGGAGGGGCTGAAAATAACAGGGAAGTCTTCATGTAAATCAGCTTACAAAAAAGTTTATTTTCAGAGAGATGGCAAGCAAGCCTCTCCCACTGAGGAAAATCCTTATGGGGACCGGCCAAAACAGTTAAAACTTTTTTTCCTATTACAAATACGAGGTTTCTAATTTATTTTTTTTTAATTGTGCGTCAGAACAAATTCCAGATTTTCTTTTATTTATTTTTTTTAATTATAGAAAACAAAAGAGATCATGTGACTTAGCCTAAGGGTCAGGGCAGCCTTTAGACTGGGGGAGGTACAAGTCCCTGCTCACATTTTTGCCCTAATGAGTATCTTCTTGTTTGTATAAAGCAGCACCAACCACAGCAGCCTCTATGGCAGGAGGTCATGACTGCCATTTCCCTTCTGCATCACTTCCCCACCAAATAATCGGCCTTTCTAGTGGAAACATCACCAAAGTGAGTGTGTTGCAATGGAAGGTTCTGGGATCAACAAATTGCCATTTTCCTGCTGTAAAAGCCAGCCCATGCTCACTCCCTTCTCACCTCCCCAAGCACTTGGGCAGCAGCGAGGGAAGTTTGCGTGCAAGCTATGTGCCCTGGGAGGCCTCTGGGTACAATGGAGACCACTGTGCTCCTCCAACAGCCCTGGCCTGGCACAGCTGGGTTTTGGATGCTGCTAACAAATAAGACCGACATCAGCCTACAGGGTGGCTGAACTGGGGACATGCCAGTAACAAGGGCCTGGTGGGCCACTGTGTCAGCACCAGCTGGCTGTGGGTGCAGGGACACCCCAGGTGCCCTTGGCCTTTGCACCTCCTTAGTGCCCCCATTTCTGCAGAAATGCACAGCAGCCACGCAAAGTGTGTGGGAAAGAACCTTTCCTTCTTTCTTGCTTTTGCTTTGTTTCTGCATCGTGGCCTGTTTTTCTTTTCCCTGAAAACTTCTTTAGAAAGCTGACGGTCTGTCTACATGACAGCCAACACATGTCTTTATGTAAAGTGAGAAAAGAGGTTCAAATATGGATGTCCAGATGTAGTTTCCAGATAAGCAAGTCTGTAAGAGATGGATAGCTCTACATTAAGCTTGATTGCCCCCATATCCTCAACACACAGTGCCCCCATTAACAAATTAAAGAATCTCTTATGTCCCCTCTTGTCAACGCATCTCCCATTGGAAAAAAATCTTGTTTCTGTGCCCAAGCAATGAATTATTTTTCTGATGGATTGCCAGATCACAGGGGCAATTCAAGTTTTATGTGTCACTTGAGCTCTTCTCACTTCTGTTTGATGTTTCAGGTAAAAGGAAGAATGGAGTGCTATCATTTTAGCACTTTTTACATCTCTCTCTGATGTAATTCTTAAGGTACCTGCAAGGTCAAAGCAATAAAAAACAGATATGGGAAACAGCGTAGCTCGTGTTGTCGTACAAATGTAATATTGTTCTCTGCAATATTTTTTCACAACAATAAAAACTGTAACCAAGGCTACAAAATAGTTTTCTTCATCATCTCTATTTCCATTTGCTTATAGTTCTCTAAGTTTACTCTCTCCTCTGCCACCATTGTCACTCAGTGACGGGCTCAGAGAGCCCTCTTTCCTCCTGAAACTAAAACTCAAACCGCATCTTTTTTCACAAGACCAGAGCCACACTGAGCTCTTTTGTTGAACTCTGAAACTCGTGAGGTTCTGCAGTGAGGATTATGTGCGTGTCTTAGTTAAGAAGGATTTAGCGGCATTGGGAGAATATAGACATTTTCTACTGAGCCCACGCAAATATCTGTGATAATCTGTGGAGAAGGTGGTTCGTGAGGTTCCTCTCCTAAACCTGGGAACTTGGGGCAAGCGCTGGGTTTGTTGGTGACACCTGTGAAGCACACACGACCTGACCATGTTTGTTTATGTGAAAGTGTTTGTCTTGCATTCTGCTGTGGTGGATCTTGGATGTGGATTCATGATCAAGAAGGCTCTGGAGAGACCTTATTGTGGCCTTTCAGTACTTCAAAGGCACCTATAAGAACGATGAGAGACTTTTAGCAGGGCCTGTTGTGATAGGACAAGGGTAATGGTTTTAAACTAAAAAAGAGAGGGGAGATTTAAACTGGATATAAGGAAGAAATTTTTTACAATGAGAGTGGTGAGACACTGGCACAGGTTGCCCAGAGAGGTGGTGGCTGCCTCATCCCTGTCAGTGTTCAAGGCCAGGTTGGAAGTGGTTCTGAGCAACCTGAGCTAGTTGAAGATGTCCATGCTCACTGCAGGGGAGTTGGACTAGATGACCTTTGAAGGTCCCTTCCAACATGAACTATTCTATGATTCTATGATATAGAAATATCAAATGGTGATGTTGTCTGAGACAGCAGTTGTGCCTTTCCCTCTTGCAAAGTCAAATTTTATGTTCTTGAAGCATATCTACACCAGTGATGAAACTAAAGAAATGCAGAGACACCAAAACCTCTGCCTCTCTTCAACATTAAGAAATACATACTTCTGTGCTTCAATCCATGTGTTTGTTTTCCCCCTTTTTTAGACTTATTTTTAAAAACCAAAAAGTCTATGATAGGAAATTATCATTTGCACTATGTTAACTGCTGCAGCCACAGAATTAAAATAACAGCTAGGGACAGCCATTGAAAGCCATGAGCTTTAGCTTAGACCACCAGCTGTGGTAACCTCATTGTTTGCATATTTCCAATATTTACTCCATTTATTCATGGATACTGTAAACATCAGGGCAGCACTACCTTATAATCTAAGTAAATTATCAAATTCAAAGGCTGACTATCATGAACTATGCTTTTTCTCTTTTAAACAGCATGAACTAAGCATTTTCTGCTTGGTGTTTTGTTTATTTATTTGTACCTGCCAGTTCTTGGTAAGAAATCACAAACACTCTCTAGAAGGGCCTTTCATCTGGGACGAGCAACATTTGAGTAATAGGGTCCCAGGCATCTCTTTTCCTATCCCCCCAGGCCAAATTTGTGCCTCGCAGTCTACAGGAGAGAGGCTGAGACAAGGAGTCTCTAGCATTTCTTGCTGTGGTTGCCACTGGGAAAATAGTCTTCCTTTTCCTGTCAGCTTATGCGTATATTTTTAACAGCTATTAGCAAATATGCCCCTACAGGCAAATATGGCTGTAATTAGCAACCCCCTCTAGTCATGACGAGACTTGCTGCGTGTTGCACACCTGATCCACAAAGACATGGGTCTGTGTTTTACACCTCCTCTCTGGAGACACCCACACAGCCTAAACAAAAACACACATCAGGATCTGTAGATGAGCTGCCGGAGATCCCAAATTGCTTAAGAGTGATCCCGTGGTCCCAGCAAAACCACATGTCCAGCTGCTTCCTGCTTACCATTGCATGCCATCCCCTGCAGAGTTATTTTCTTTAGCCAGAACATGGCAGAACACAAAGGAAAGGTGCAGCATCTGTTAATTCATTAAGAACTAATTGCTTTTAATGATTAGGGGCCATAAAAACTGGTCACTCTTCTTCCTGCTTCTTGGCAGAAGCTGCCTGATTGTTCAAGCTTTGCATGTCTTCGTTGATGTCAGCTAGAGACAAAAGTGATCTTAGCACTTGAAGATGCCTTATTGTGTGGATGGGATTAATGACTGACAGATAGTACAATGCAGGTATAAATTACCATGCCTGAAAACAGACAGCAAGCCCAAGAGCTGCCTGGCATATCTTGGTAGATAGCTTCAGGTATCACCCCTGCTAAGGAGCTATGTACAGCCCTACTGCCAGAAACCTTCTGCATCTGCCTTCCCCACTCTTGTGTTATAAAACTAGTGTTTTGGTTTTTAACTCC
>NW_009919435.1:0-269 GCF_000696875.1 Nestor notabilis
TCTCCCGGCCCTCCTGCCACACTTCCTTCTACCCGGTACGCAACGCTCCTGAGCCTGTAGCAGGTGATCCTTGCATATCAACCAGCAGTCTTGGGCCCCCCTGCCCTCTAGGACTTCATCCCATGGAACCTTACTAAGCAGGCTCCTGAAGAGGCCGAACTCTGCTCTCTTGCTTGCTGCATGCTCTTCTCACTGTCCTGAGGATCTCAAACTCGACCATCTCATGGTCGCTACAGCCAAGGCTGCCCTGGAGCATCACATTCCCCACC
>NW_009919435.1:343-6950 GCF_000696875.1 Nestor notabilis
GAAGTTGTCTTCCACACAATCGAGGAACCTCCTGGATTGCTTGTGCCGGGCTGTCCCATCCCTCCAACAGATATCAGGATGGTCGAAGTCCCCCATACGGACAAGGGCCTGTGAACGTGAGGCTGCTCCTATCTGTCTGTAGAGCGCTTCATCCACAGATTCCTCCTGGTCAGGTGGCCTGTAACAGATCCCCACTGCAATGTCCCCCATCGCTGTTCTCCCTTTGACCCTGATCCTTAAGCTCTCTGTTGACTCATCACCTATCCCCAGACAGAGTTCCATACTCTCCAGCCTATCACTGACATAAATAGCAACTCCCCCACCCCGTCTGCCTGGCCTGTCTTTTCTAAAGAGCTGGTAACCTTCCATTCCAACACTCCAGTCATAGGAATCATCCCACTATGTTTCTGCTTCCCAAATGAATTTTACCCAGATGGACTGGTCTGGGGCATCCAGCCTCCTCCTGGCCTAGAAGTTGGCAATCACCTGTGTTCAACACAGTAAGGTGCAAAATTACAGATTTCCAAGACTTTGAGCAATCCAGAAATAAAAACATAGCTTTAAGGGAATACGGGAAACATGACTTTCCCAATATATCTAATGTGTTTTTTTCAATATTTATCTATTTGGTGAACTTCTATACAATGATTAGTAGGTGAATGCCTTTTTTTTCCCCTTTCTTACAGTCCAGCTTTTAATTTTTCAGGAAATTTGAGCTCAGTTACATTTGCAACTGCAGACTCAAACCCACTCTTTTTAACTGAAATTGATCTAACATTCAGTTGAAAGTTCCTGAGGTATTTTTGGTTGGGAAAGATAGAAAAATTCTTTGGGTTTAAGAATAGTCATGCTTAATTTTTCTATATGCTTTTTACTAGGGTGCAACCCACCAATCCAAAACTGTCCCACATGTTACCTAAAGAAAGTATCCTCATAGCTGGAACTCTGGATATAGATTCCTGATGAATTATTTATTTCTACTAAAGCAGTCTGAAGTCTAAGGAGAATGCATGACTTCAGATTTACTATAGTGTTTCCTGATTCTCTTGTTTTTGTATAAAACTTCCATCAACTGCTCAGCAGTTCCCAGAGGAATACAATATATTCCTTTGCTCTTTCATTACTGGTTCCCTGCTCACTTACATGGAATTTTTCAACTGTTCCATTTTTTAATAGAATTTGTTTATTAAAATTTATTCCTACAAAAATCTAAAATCTCCTACCTACTATGGCTATGTGTATTCAGGTCCCTAACCAATACAGCATCAGAATATAACATCATGAACATCAAAGTCATAAATTTTGTCTTCACAAAAATGCTACAATGCATGCAAAACCTACTCCCATCTAACAGAGAACAGAGGAAAACATGCAAATGGATTTGCCTGCAGATACATAGCAGTTGAGTCCTGCACTGAATCCAAGTTTTGCTTGCAACAGCAGATCCTTCATATCTGTCTGAATTGTCAGAGACAACTCCGACTTTGAACAGCGAGTGAACAATAATCTGGTCTTTCAAGTACATGTCTGTCTTGGTTTAAGCCCAGCCGGCAACTTGGAACCACGCAGCTGCTCGCTCACTCCCCCTCCTCTTTCTTCCTCCCCCTGCTCCCGGAGGGATGGGGAGGAGAATCGAAGGAACGTAACTCCCATGGGTTGAGATAACAGCTCTCCAGTAACTAAGGTATAATACAAACCATCCTCTGCTACCAATAATAATGATAAGAGGAATAACAAGGGAAAAGGACACAACCGCTCACCACCTGCCGACCGATACCCAGCCCGACCTGAGCAGCGATCTGGGCCTTCCGGGTAACTCCCCCCAGTTTATATACTGGGCATGATGTGCTGTGGTATGGAATACCCCTTTGGCCAGTTTGGGTCAGGTGTCCTGCCTCTGCTTCCTCCTGGCTTCCCGTCCTCCCTGGCAGAGCATGAGACTGAGAAAGTCCTTGGTCAGAGTAAACATTACTGAGCAACAACTAAAAACATTGGTGTTATCAGCGTTGTTCCCAGACTGAAAGTCAAAAACACAGCACTGCACCAGCTACTAAGAAGGAGACAAAAGCTGAACGCAGGACAATGTCCTCCTTCTGTTCACTTCAAAGAGATTTTGCTGATGTTTAAAAATTCTCCTGAAAGTGGGATGATCCTAAAACAACATGTTAAGTAATAATTTCCAGTGAAAATTCAGGATGACAGTTGTCACTAAGCATCTCTGAAGTCATAAATAGGTCAGTACAATAATTTGGCTTTTCATCTTTGGTCAAGACCTACTCAGGCTCTTTGCTTATTCCCATCTTTTCATTAGAGCAGCTTCAGAGCTACCAAGAAAAGATTCTTGTAAGCAGGAATCGAAAGCAAACACATATTTATGGAAAAATATCATTATAACACTCACTTCTCTTTAATAATCTGAAACAAAATACACTTGACAAGGAAAAAATATCTACATCCTTCCCCATTTCATGTTCATGACAGGTGTTTGATAGCTTCAGCCACTGGAGATGGAAAGAAGCTGTGTCAAGGTATCTTATCTTGGGGGGCTATTAGTCTCAGTTTTGACATATGCTGCAAGGAAAAAACAAAACCAGAAGAAAATAGTAAGCACTGACATTAGAATCATTTATCACCAACTGCTGTGTAAGGAATAAAAAGATCCTCTTTGAAGATAGTCCATTATCTGCTTCTAGCTGGCTTCTTGCTGTCATATTTTCTTGCAGAAATAATAAATTTAGGAACATCACATATTGAGAATAAGTACTCTTACGTATTTAAGCACATACATTGTTCTTTTATTTACAGTCACTTTTTCCAATTTTTGAGAAGAAAACAGGGTTTTTACATTTGTGATTTGTGGTTTTGTCATATCCATTATTTTTTTTGTTTCAGGTACAGAAACTGGAGGTGGTAGTGATGGAAGCCTGGAATAATACAAACCAAAAAGCATGCAATACATTTCTTTCTTACTAGACAAATTCCAGGGGAAACAATATCAATTTCTGTCTGTAATGGCACAAAATGATTTCCAATAGGAAATATATACATTTAATATATATATTAAATATATATACGTGTGTATATGCATATGTATCTACATATATGGATATACATATATGTGTACATACGTATAGATATGTATGCACTTAAACATAAAAATATATGTGTATGCATTTATGCATATATAGACATGTGTATTCATGCGTGTCCACAGATACAGGTATGAATACACACATGTGTGTATGCATACATATATGCATGCATCTATGTATGTGTATTTACATGCATATATGCATGTACCTATACATGCATATGTATATGTACCTATATGTGTATAAGCACATAAATTCCTATATGTTTACACTCATGCATATACATATAAATATGCTTATACACACACACACATATATATACACACATTCATATACATGTGTATACACAGACACATGCATATATGTACAAAATGACATAATTTCAGATTTTTACCTAGCAGCTATCTTTATACATGGATTACTGCACCCACCTTGATCCCTGCTGATGTCAATAATTCATCAGTATTTAGCTGTGTAACACTATGGCGAAACGTTACTGGTGTAGGTCCACGTCCTTTAAAACTGTTTTGTCAACTTTTTTGTAATTTACTCCTATTTTAATATTAAAATTATAATACATCTATCAGCATTTTATAATCATGTTATATCCTTACTACTTATTAGTACTTTCTTAAAAAAAATTTTACAGATGCTATGATTTAGGCAGAGTAGCAATAACAACATTGTCAATGTGGCGACTCCTTTGTGTCTGGAAGTGTTTTTTCATCTGCATTCATACATTACTCCTTACAGTTCCTACTGACTTTCCAGATGCCGTTAACTACTGCTCAAGATATTGAATTTGATCAATTACTAAATAAGAAAAAGTTACAGAGACTTCCATATTTTTTAACAAAAAACAACTAAAACTGTGAGTAGTTTACACACACACACAACTCATTTTATGGAGGCAACAAAATAAAGATCAAGTGAGGATTTGCCAAATATAATGACCTACAGAAGGATTAGTCTATCTTTACTCTAAGGCAGGGTATGAAATCAATGTGTTAATCTTCTTGAAAAGGAGGATTTGTTGTAGCTAGACTTTTTTATCAAACTCCCTCTGTATTTGTGATTATAACTATTTTTCCTAATTGTATCTTGAGCAATAACATTTTTTCCTAGGACAGAAAATTTGAAAGAGTAAAGAGAGTCAGGGGCCGAAGCCCCATTGACTTTTCCATTACAACTCATTGGGTTTAAGTGCTAAACTACATCACTCTTTTAATCATCTTTTAAATTCTGTCCCATGCCTACTTTTTTTCAGCTTGCAGATAATATTTTCTGTGCTCTTGCAGTTAATGTATGACAACGTCACATACTTTCAACCTGTCTTTCTCTCACACGCAAATACCCTGCCTGCATTGCCATTACCAAATTCAAGAGACATAATTCACTCTAGTGCATGTCTGAAACAGTGGTATTGGGAGTGAAGGTTGTCTTTTGTAAGGGCTCAGGTGTTATAACTTCTATGTTATTTAGGTTCTTGGTAAAAGACCTAGCTTCTCTTAAAAAAAAAAAAAAGCAGCTTTTGTGTTTTGCTTAAATAGTTTTTAAAGCTCAGAATGAGGTAGTTCTAGGAATTTTTAGAATTTTCTCTGGACAGAATAAAAAACTCTGTGCTTACAGCCTTGCATGAATAACATCTAACCATTCCCCACATGAGTCCAGATAAAAGCAGCCATCTCCTCCTTTCTTGCCTTGACACAACTTTAGAAATACGTTGATGTATTGAAAATTTTAAATTAATTTTCTTCATTTCCATGAGCATTTCAGGGCAATGCAGAGAAGAGAGTTGTTTTACTGAAACTTACTATGCTTTCTAAATTTATTTCCTAAATTTGCAAGTGGCACATTGGGGAAACATGACCAAGTTGCTGTATAAAAGTTTTAAGAAGCAGTCTCTGTGGCTTTTAATTTTTCTGTCCTAGGAAAAAAGGTTATTCTCATGATACAATTAGGAACAATAATTATAAATAACTATATAATAAATTTATATCTATAAAATATATAATATATTATTATAATATTGTAATTATTTAATAATTATATATGTAATTTGGTATCTCTGTATGCTGAGAGTTTTGTGAATGAACTGGGGAGCAAGATGAAAAAGATCACAGACCTAAGGAGGAGAAGAATAGGGGATGAGGCTGATCTCAGGTTTCTCAGCAGCCATTGCTCTATGGCTGTCCACAGCAGTCCCACAGAGGGTCAAGGGCACTGTGCCACACTGAGATACCACAGCTGTGGCTTTCCAGGTTGCTTGAAAATTTGTTGTTGTCAGTAAAGATCACTTATAAGTTTATCACTGCAGAAAGACTAGGATTTGCTTTCTTTTAGTAGAAGAAAAATATCTTTGTTTTCCTTCATTAGGAATAGCATCGTATTGTATCACCCATTCCCATCCATTAGAAATTTGTGGGAATTGTAGCACAAACCATCACTTTTTGAAATGAGTAATGTGGTGGTGGTGTTTTTCCTATCTGGTTTTGGGTTTAGCCAATAAAAATTTCTGATGTAAATCATTTCCTTGCTTTGGCTGAATGTCATTAGGAACATCTATGAAAGTCCAGATTTCCTAACCTTTACTAAACCACAAATGTATTTGAACACTACTAGTTCCTGATACTGTAATGAAAATTCTATAAAATTGGAAAAAACTGTCAAGAAGTTTCCCCTTTGGTATACATTGTATCTGTTGTGATACAGTTAAATCCAAATCAACAGTGAAGTAAGAATAAGGATTTCCCCCTTACGACTGGGGTTAGCTACTGCAAACTTTGCATACAATTATTATTTTCCTGTACTGTAAAGAAAACTAAGTCTTTCTGCCCCAAATTGGTTGTATTTTCTGTTTAAACACAATTTTCTCAGCCTTAATGCTTGAAGAAATAAGTAGGTTGTGTGGTATTTTACAAGTTAATGGAACTAGTCTAATCTGTGAGCAATGTTTAAGACAGAACCTTTGTATCGCAATATGTGTTTAATATGAAGGGTTGACTGCTAAAAGTTTATCTATTGCTGTTATTGTGAATTGTGACATTTGCATGGTTTTGAATGTGAAAGCGCTTCTCAGTTCTTGTCTGACATTACCCTACTTTAAATTAGAATAGTAGATTAATTGCCCCTTTAATGACAGGTGCTTACCTAGACTAAGCTAAGGTCAGGGTTAGCAGTGTGCCAGGTAATTTAGGTAGTCAGCAAACCATGAATTTCACACTGACAATACTGTAGGCACACAGCAGCTGGTGCTCTATCTCTTATTTTATTATTTTTTTTATGTTCAAAATGTGGAGCACACAGCTCCGTCTTTCTCAGAATAAGGGTAGAGAAGAGTCAGAAAGGCTAAAAAACCTTTCAGCTCCTGGGAAAGGTGATGTTTGACCTTCCCAACCAAAAAAACCCCATGTCATAGCTAAACTTGGAGGTAATTCAGCTACATGTCTTCCTTTACTAGAGCTGTGTAGGACACAAGATGTGTGTGCCATCAAGGTATCAAGGGGTGGAACCCA
>NW_009919436.1:0-11061 GCF_000696875.1 Nestor notabilis
TTTATAAATTTAAAAATTTATAAATAATTTTTATTTAAAAGTAAAAAAACCCAACAAAACTAAGCCACTTAAACCACTTACGACCAGCAAGCTCTTTTCTCCTTGGTAACTTAAAACTGCATAACTGGCTTTCGTAGACAATGTGCAAACTATTATAAAAGTATTCAAGAGCAAAGCCCTTTGCCAAAATTCGGTAGCAGGATCTTGAAATGTTTTTATGGCATCCATGCTGCAGGCATTAAAGGAAGCTGCTGTTCCCTTGCTCTGTTCAGAGTTCTTTGTTTTGTCTGTAGTGTCCCCAGATGCTATCCTGATAGTCTGGTGTTGGTAAAAATGATTGCTGTCCATTTTTGCAAACAGGTACCATTTTCACAGGAAAAGCCTTTCTAGGTCACATCAGTTTAATGGCACAATTAATGAGGTCTGTATGCGACAGTTTTATGGCACAGCATGCATGATCAAAGATAGTTAATCTTATTTAATACAATATATGTTTATGCACCATTTTGATGGACTATATATCCAAATGTTATTGTCAATAAATCTTGACAACAGCCAAGCCACGAAAATGCAAACTGACAATAGGAGCTGGCATGTGAGTAGCAAGATTTATACTCCGGGGATTTCTAATAAAATAAAAATATATTGAGTGACTCAAACCAAGATTTTCTGAATTTAATTCTTCCTAGGACACATCAATTGTACAGTATTTTATTTAGGCATTTAAATTATGGGCCTGGTGAGAGTGATAACTGCAGGCTTTGGGACTCCTGTCAAGAACAGAGAGTGCAGAACATGTTCTATGTTCTTTCAAGGTGAATAAAATCTTATTTTACTTTAATGAATATAGAAAGGGGAATCTTACTCATACCATTCTGACAGAAATACATCAATAGGTCCTTTTGTGCAAGACGATACCATGGTACTTGATTCATTTTAATCATGTGTGTGAGATGAATTCCCATTTTCTATAGCAAGAAATCATTAAAAGTCAAGATCCACTTTTTTAAAATAATGTTCATTGCTTAACTGTTTTTAAAGATAGTAAGAATAAGAAATGTTTTGTGTGGTCTGTGACAAAATGCAGTATTACAGGGTTTTTTTTTTCTGGTTTGACTGCCCTAGACAATGCACAAGTTGACTGAATTTTAGTATTTAATATGATCTGTAGTCTGGTCTAAAGCTAAATTTATGCTGGGTTTATCTGTAATATTTGTTGTTCTGAGTGTGTAGTTGCAACAAGTGGAAATTGTCATATTTATGATACAGATGATCCGTGGAATCAGAGTTCATATTGTATTTTGATAGCGCACTCTATCATTTTTGTTCTGGTAAGATACATGTTGAAGTTGTTCATAAATGACATTCAATATTTAGAAACAGTAAAAAACCCACACAAAACAAAACACCTTACTGAGTCAGACTGATGGTCCTCTAGGCAAATACTGTATCTCTAAATTCTGTAATTTGAAATGTATGACTTCACATTGCAGGATTATTATTTTTGAGATGATAGAGGGGAAAAAAAAAGAGGGAGCCGTGGTGATGCATAGCTTGTGGGAAACCACTTAACTCTTAAACATCACACAGATTCAGATGAATATTGACAATGTAGTGAAATACCGTTCTTCGAGTAGATAATGAATACTTCTTTAGTTGCAGAGGGAAGGCTTAACGATTCATCTTCACTTCCTTTCAGTCCTGTTGCATTTTCACATCTACCTTCTACATGTTATTACCATTTCTTACCTTATGGTAATACAAACATGAATGATTATGCTGGATTTCTTGCACATGTAAGGGAAATGGCCAAACAATTTATTATTTTTATGCATAAAAAGTTGTGGGTAACATGATTAAATGGCAGTAGCTCCAGATGATAAATAAAAGCATCTCTGCATTGCTTTTCCCAGGCCTCACCAAATGAATGGTCTGTAGAGCTCATGGCAGAGGTGTGAGAAGGAGGGGTTTGAGAGAGGTAGGTTGTCATGGGTTTACAGTGTTTCCAAGAAATTCCTGCCAAGCACAGAAGCTCAGTAATGTATAAGTAAATTAATTGAGCATCTGCTGTTTTTTTGCTTGTACTTTCATCTGACTTCCCATGGGATGGGAGTGACAGTGACCAGAAGAATCATAGAATCATAGTATCAACTAGGTTGGAAAAGCTCTTTAAGATCAAGTCCAACCATTACCGCAGGACTGCCAAGACCACCACTAAACCATATCACTGGGGACCTCATCAACATGGTTTGTGAACACTTCCAGGGATGGTGATTTCACCTCTTCCCTGGGCAGCCTGTTACAATGACTGCCAAGACCACCACTAAACCATATCACTGGGGACCTCATCAACATGGTTTGTGAACACTTCCAGGGATGGTGATTTCACCTCTTCCCTGGGCAGCCTGTTCCAATGCCTGATCACCCTCTCTGTGAAGAAAGTTTTCCTAATATCCGATCTAAAACTGATCTGGTGCAGCTTGAGGACATTATCTCTTGTCCTATTGCTTGTTACTTGGGAGAAAAGGCTGACCCCCACCTCACTACAACTTCCTTTCAGGTAGATGTAGAGAGCAATAAGGTCCCCCCAAACCTTCTCTTCTCCAGACTAAACAACCCCAGTTCCCTCAGCTGCTCCTCATAAGACTTCTCCAGATTTGTTACCCTTTTCTGGACTCACTCCAGCACCTCAGTGTCTTTCTTACAGTGAGGGGCCCAGAACTGAACACACTATTCAAGGTATAGCCCCATCAGTGCCAGCTGCAGGGGAATAATCACTGCCCTGGCCCTGCTGGCCACACTTTCTGATACAAGCCAGGATGCTTTTGGCCTTCTTGGCTGCCTGGCACAAGCTGGCTCATGTTCAGCAGCCATCAATCAGCACCCCCAGGTTCTTTACTGCCGAGCAGCTTTCCAGCCACTCTTCCCCAAGCCCGTAGTGTTGCATGGGGTTGTTGTGATCCAAATGCAGGAGCCAGCACTTCGCCTTCGTGAACTTCATACCACTGGCCACAGCCCATCGATCCAGTCTGTCCAGATTCCTCTGCAGAGCCTTCCTGTCCTTCAGCTGATCAACACTCCCAGTCAGCTTGGTGTCGTCTGCAAATTTACTGAAGGTACACTCCATTCCCTCACCTAGATCATCAGTGAAGATATTAAACAACACTGGCCCTAACAGTAAGCACCGAGAGACACTGCTAGTGACTGGTTGCTACCTAGATGTGATGCCATTTACCACCACTCTTTGGGCTGAGCCATCCAGCCAATTTCCTACCCAGTGAAGAATCATCTTATCCAGGCCATGAGCAGCCAAAAAGCTGCTGCTTCCAAAAAGCTGCTGCTTCCAAAAAGGAGAATGCTGTGGCAGACAGTGTCAAATGCTTTACTTAAATCCAAATAGATGATGTCCAAAGCCTTTCCCTCATCAACCAGGTGGGTCATCTTATCGTAGAAGGAAATTGGGTTGGTGAAGCAGGACCTGTCCTTCATGAGACCATGCTGACTGGGCCTGATCCCTCTGTTTTCTCACGCATGCTTTATGATCTCACTTAGGATCATCTACTCCATGACCTTCCCTGGCACTGAGGTCAGGCTGAGAGGCCTGTAGTTTCTGAGTTATCCTTCCTGCCCTTTTTATAGAGAGGCATCATGTTGGCCAACTTCCAATCCTCTGGGACCTGCCCACTAGACCAGGACTGCTGGTAACTGATGGAGAGTGGCTTAACAAGCTCCTCTGCCAGTTCCTTCAGCACTCCTGGGTGAAACCCATCCAGCCTCATAGACTTGTATACTTCTAAGTGGCGCAGGAGGTCACTAACTGTTTCCTCCTGAATTGTGGGGACTTCAATCAGCTTCCCATCTCTGCCATCCAACTCAGGGGACTGAGTACCCTGAGGATGGCTGGTGTGACTGCTAAAGATGGAGGCGAAGGCAGCATTAAGTACCTCAGCCTTTTCCTCATCCTCAGTCACTAGGTTTCCCCTAGTATCCAGTAGAGGATGGAGGTTCTTCTTGGCCCTCTGGGAAGTATTTCTTTTCCCTCATTTCTTTGTAAAATGTAAAAGCTGTTGTGATGACACTAGCGGGCAAGAAGGTACAGTGCCTTAATCTGCCTGGAAATTTTGCCTGAGGTAAAACTAGCTGTTAGCTTGGGATATCCAGGTACCTGGCAGCTGGGTGGGAGGAGTGGTGGTGAATAGGCACCTGCCAGTCCAAGACATTTGTCCAGTGTTTCAATGCAGGCAGTGCCATGGATCCATGTGGTACAAGAGCTGATGCTTGGATGTCCATCCTAGAGAGGTTTCAGATGTTAAATTTGGAGGATCAAATGCTGCTGTAGAATTCCATGCTTTGGGGATGAAGAGGAGTGTGTGTATTTAATTTTAGACTAGCTCTAATCTGGTCTCACAGACTGAGTGCTTCTCACCTTCTGAAAGGCATTAGATGCATTCCTGGAGCAGGGCTTGAACTTGATTTCACCTGCAAGAAATCCCATCAGTGTGCTCGTAGGCTGCTTTATGCAGCAAGCCAAAGCACAGAAGTCGGGATGAGCAGGATTCTCTTCAAAGCATGCTTGTGTCCTGAACTCAATAGGACACCATCATGGGGACACTGTGGTGATTGCTGGAAGATCAGAAAGCATAGTTCAGATTTTGATGCAAGCCAAACAAAATGAATTTCCAAAAACCAATTCTCAAACAAGTGGGGGAAAAAAAACCCCAAAATCCCAAAAAACAACCCAGCCCCCCAAAACCCCCACAGCCCCAGACAAACCACCAAATTCCCCAACTAACTGCATGGAAGCAGTGTGTAGCGGGAGGTCTGGATTCAACCTCTTCTTGTTTCTATTCTGTCTTCCATGGTAGAAAATCCTTTGAGTTCTCTTCGGGGAGCAAATGGACTAGGCAGATCTTCAAAGATCTGCCAGCTCACAGCCTTGTTACACATACTTGAGAATAACTTGACATAGTTTTATACTAGTTCAGAAATCTAGAGGGGTTCTGCATTATTTCTGTATACAGAATTCATCAGTGTTCTTGGTAGTCTGTGTAGTATTTTCGTGCATCTCTGGCTCATGCTATGACATGGCTGAGCTCATGAAAGTGAACGAATCATACACCTTTCCAAGTGCCTGGGATGAAATTATTTTGGATATTTACTAGGATCAGTTCTGAAATGTTCACTAGAAGTGTTACTGAATATAATATGAGATAGTGGCACTGATAGGCATTCAGAAGTCTTAAAAAAATAATCATAGAATCATAGAATGGTTAGGGTTGGAAAGGACTTAAGATCATCTAGTTCCAACCCCCCTGCCATGGCCAGGGATGCCTCACCCTAGACCATGTCGCCCAAGGCTTTTGTCCAACCTTGAACACTGCCAGAGATGGAGCATTCACAACTTCCTTGGGCAACCTGTTCCAGTGCCTCACCACCCCCCCAGTAAAGAACTTCTTCCTTATATCTAATCTAAACTTCCCCTGTTTAAGTTTAAACCCATCACCCTTTGTCCTATCACTACAGTCCCTGGTGAAGAGTCCCTCCCCAACATCCTTATAGGCCCCCTTCACATACTGGAAGGCTGCTATAAGGTCTCCACGCAGCCTTCTCTTCTCCAGGCTGAACAGCCCCAACTTTCTCAGCCTGTCTACATACTGGAGGTGCTCCAGCCCCTTATTATCCTCGTGACCCTCCTCTGGACTTGCTCCAACAGCTCCATGACCTTATGTTGAGGACACCAGAACTGCACAGAGCACTCCAAGTGGGATCAGTGCATTTTGAAATTATTGAGGTATTTGAAAAGGGAAGGAACTAGTTCTACTTTCAAAATGCTTTCTGTCTTGCAATATTATGATTTCCTATTACTTCAGCTGATGACCAGGACAGAAATTAAAAAGCTGATGAGTAAGAAAGACAAAGTCTGGAACAGCAAAACAAAAAACAGGTTAAAAACTTGCTGTGACTTAGGACCTCTGACAACCTTTCTGACTTTGAAACTTGTTGAATTCTTAGAAAGGATTCACTTATATTAGTTTGATTTACTACAGTGAATTTTAATTTAAACATCATATTATATCAGATACAAGGTACATGGAGTGTTTGAACTGACACATTAAAAATCCTTCTGTTGAAAAAACCCAAAATTATAGCAACCAGCACTATGTCATCAGATAATTGATGTCTTGTACTGCTTCAGGTCAGAATTCAGGGGATAAGGTTTGGCCTCATTTGTTTAAGCCATGAAGGGAGTCTCAGACTTGAGTTTCAAAAGTCACTGTTACCTACCAACCAGCTCTGCAGGGCACCTTTGAAGTACACCCCTTACCTTTAGGGTTCATGTTCTAAATAGATAATCTTTAAATAAATATATTCATTTTCAAGTTGTTACAAGCTGCTTTTCTTGTGCAGTTTCATTAGCTGGGAAGGAGAGCTGATGTATTTCTCTGTTTATAAAAGAATTGTATTTCATAGAAGCTGGTAGGAAAGTACTTAAAAAAATAATTATTTTTTTCTCTATTCTCCTTTTCTGCTGGAGTAGTTTTAGTTGAAACTTATATATGGTGTAGTCGTGGGGTGCCACAAGAAACTGTCATGGTTTAAGCCCAGCTGGCAACTCAGAACCACACAGCCGCTCACTCACTCCCTCCACCCCCTTCCTTCCTCTCCCCACTTCTGGAGGGATGGGGAGGAGAATCGGAGGAATGTAGCTCCCACCGGTTGAGATAACAGCCCTCCAGTAACTAAGGTATAATACAAACCACTACTGCTACCAATAATAATGATAAGAGAAATAACAAGGGGAGAGGACACAACCGCTCACCACCCACCGACCGATACCCAGCCCGACCCGAGCAGCAATCTGGGCCTTCCGGGTAACTCCCCCCAGTTTCTATCCTGGGCATGACGTGCTGTGGTATGGAATACCCCTTTGGCCAGTTTGGGTCAGGTGTCCTGTCTCTGCTTCCTCCCGGCTTCCCCTCCTCCCTGGCAGAGCATGAGACTGAGAAAAGTCCTTGGTCAGAGTAAACATTACTGAGCAACAACTAAAAACATCGGTGTTATCAGCGTTGTTCCCAGACTGAAAGTCAAAAACACAGCACTGCACCAGCTACTAAGAAGGAGAAAAAAATGACTGCTGTAGCTGAACCCAGGACAGGTGTATATATATGGTGTATATATATGTGTGTGTGTGTATATATATACACACACATACACACACACACATGTATATACATATAAACATGGTGTGTGCATATATATTTATGAACTTATATATATATATATACACACACATACACACACACACATGTATATACATATAAACATGGTGTGTGCATATATATTTATGAACTTATATATATATATATACACACACATACACACACACACATGTATATACATATAAACATGGTGTGTGCATATATATTTATGAACTTATATATATATATATACACACACATACACACACACACATGTATATACATATAAACATGGTGTGTGCATATATATTTATGAACTTATATATATATATATACACACACATACACACACACACATGTATATACATATAAACATGGTGTGTGCATATATATTTATGAACTTATATATATATATATACACACACATACACACACACACATGTATATACATATAAACATGGTGTGTGCATATATATTTATGAACTTATATATATATATATATAAGTTCATAAATATATATGCACACACCATGTTTATATGTATATACATGTGTGTGTGTGTATGTGTGTGTATATATATATATATAAGTTCATAAATATATATGCACACACCATGTTTATATGTATATACATGTGTGTGTGTGTATGTGTGTGTATATATATACACACACACTTCTATATGGTATACCTGTAGCTGGTACCAATCAATATAAGTTTGGCCTACTACTTACAGCAAAGTAAGTCTAGAAGGAAACCTGCCAGCCATAGGAGTACTTAGTAATTGTACATTAGCATAGGTGTAACACATTTAAGAAAAGCACTTGTGCCCTGTTTTGCCTTTTGGGAAGTTCTTATCCAGTTCACGTATTTGCTGAGCAGTTGTTTTCGTCTTCTGAAGAAGCTGGGATCACATCCCTTTTCAGTAAGGGTTTTGGATCCTCCTTGATCAGCTTTGATGTCCACTCCTGACTGTGTGAATCCAAATTGGAAAAAGCAGCTTCCTTCTTTGTGGCACTCTCTGCACTGAAGTGTTGCTCTGGAAACAGAGGTTCTGAAGACAAAATGAGCAAAAGGGGAATGACAGTAATATCTTCAGATGGTCAGTTATGTATTAAAAATAACAGGTGCAGTCCTCAGTGTCAGTTAAGGACAAAAATGTGGTGGATGTGAACAAATATGCTAAGGTGATTCAGTTGTTTCTGCATGAAAAGTCATTATTATTGTTTATTTATAAAGTACTGTGAAGATGTGCTGGATTTCATAATTAATCTCTGAAGTAAAAGGAGAGGCAAATCTGCTAAAGTTATCAAGGATTTTTAAGTGCTCCTTCAGTTCAGCAGTTCTTAAAAAAACCCCAAATAATACCTTTTTTAGGTGTATTTCTTTATGATAGCTGCTGGATTGTGATATTAGATCAACATGGTTCAGAGACTGTGTCAGTCATTTTAGCCCATGAATAAGTTGATTGGTACAAGGTATTCAGTAGACTTTGAAGGCAGTGAAGGAATATTAAATCTTCAAATACATGTTAATTGCAGTGACAATATTTTGAATGTCTGGAGACCAGAAGAAATTATTCCAGGAAGGAAGCCAACAGTTCCAATGAATTAACTTTCAAAGAAAAATCTAAATTATAAAGAAAGAAAATCTCTTGAATGCCAATATATCAAAACTATCTTAAATTTTATTATGATACAGTTGTAAGAACATGGTTTTGGACTCCCTATGTTAGGAGAGAAGACAATTAAATGAAGGATGTATTTTAAAATAGTTTAGTGGCAGTGTTGTTTCTTAACACATGATTCATTATCATATGTCATATATTATTTTTGATACATTTATTAGATGCTTATGCATTGAACCCTGAAAAAGTAAAAGTTTTTTTGATGTCTCAGGAGAGAAAAAGTATGGCCAAATGTTATCCTTGGCAGGCATAAGGATTGGCAGGATTTGGTCATGCTTGGTATTTTTAAACTGTTCACATTTAGCACTTGTGTATACTGAGTGCTAATGACAAATCGCTATTTGCCTGTTAGGCACACTTGGATTTTAAAAAAAACCCAAAAAACAGAAAACTTTTTTTTCCTCCTTTTTTTTCTTATATACGATTTCTGTAATGTAACAATCTTTCTCTTTTTAAAAACAGTAACAGGTCTCAATTTGAATAATTTTACTAAATCACTTAACTAGAAAAGACAAAGCTTCCCTTTTTCTTTTTCTGTGTTGCGATAATATTTTTGAGTTACAGCAAAATCTTGTCTGATAAATTTTTACACTTGGCCCTTCATACCTCTTTTTGACAGAAATGAAACTGGAAACACTGAGTACTGTGAACTTCAGGGCATGATCAGGGACATAATTCCCAGTTAAGTGAAGAGTGAATAACATGGATGCGTCAGCATAAAGAGAAAAAAAATACATAGACAGGATATAATGAGCACTAAACTTAAGTGGGACCTTTTAGTGAAATTGGAGAGGAGGTGAATTGAAGGTAGTAAAATTTAGATATGACACAAATATTACTAATGAAACCAGCATTGTTTTCAAAAAGTTTAGCACTGCAGTATAAAAAAATAAACCCAAGATAAATACTGTCAGAAAAAGTTCTTTGATTATGAAGCAGTAAATGTAGTTGATATGAAAGACAGAATTGATAAAATCAAATGATACTTATTTAAACTCTGTCTAAATGCAGGGAGTGAAACTGTCAAAGCAGGTAATATAATGCTTTAGAAGGAAATTTGGAAAAGAAAACATACAATGAGAAAATCTGTTTACACTGGTGTAGATTAATAGGACTGCAGGCATACATTAATTGGTGTTATTGGATAATAAGATTACTGAAGACAGACTTTAAACTGTGGGGTTTTGTCATTCCTTTGAAGTGTGCAGTACTTCACACGGTCAGAAACAGAGTTAGCGGCGTACAAAAATGTATATCAGTCCGCAAGATAATTACTATGTTTGTGTGTTGTTTACTACCAAAAGCAATCAGGAATGTATTTTAAATGTAAGGAAAATGGAAGAAAACCCTCATGAATGCTGATGAAAGTAGTTAGGTTACACTGCTATTTTTGTTTTGATAATTTGCTAAGTGTTGACATATCAAACAAAGTTCATACCTTTTTTATTTATTGGTACATGTCAGCTGCCGTTTTAATATAACGTATTCTCAGGACAATATATGTAGAGTAATATTTATTTTGATTTTTTGTCAGGTTCAGGTCAGCTGCACATTTTGTTATTTACTTATCCTTCCCTCCACTTCCCTTAAGTCAGGAACCATAGCTTCCTGTAATGTGGCTTTCAGATACTCTCTAAGGAAATTGAATTTCTAGATTCAAAAGCTGGCCATCTCAAGTTCAAGAGCTCTTCTTTCTTCATGAAAACATATTTATGAAACTATATAGCTTAGGAAAACTTTAATCAGCCTTATGAAAGCTCTTTCTTTTTAAACATAGTAGGAAAGCTGAAGGAATTTAAAGATAAAGGCACATTGAAGTTTAGAAAACTGTCTTGAAGGTTCATAATAACACCGTAGGATTTAGGAATTTAAATTCCTTTTATTATAGAATCAAAACCACCTCTAAGCATATAAATACTTTGCCTAGTTTACAGACTTAACATTCCAAAGCAGTATGGCCAAGAGCTCCACTTTTATTTTGAGCTTATGGAATTATTAGGAGCTCAGTAGCCTTCTCTGAGGAACAGAGTGAATGTTGGAAAATAGCGAGTCCAGATGGAAAGCAAACTTAGTGTATTTTTATTTTTCTTTTAAGTTATGCTGCATGTAAGATACTGGAATTTTCACTTCTTAAAGCGATAATTCATTTGTGAATCATAGAATGGTTTGGGTTGGAAAG
>NW_009919437.1:0-19925 GCF_000696875.1 Nestor notabilis
CCAGTCATCAGGAACTTCTCCTGACTGCCATAATCTTTCAAATATGATGGACAGTGGCTGAGCAACTTCATTCACCAGCTCCCTCAGGACCCGCAGACGGATTTCATCAGGTCCCATAGACTTGTGCACATTCAGGTTCTCAAGATGGTCTTGAACCAGATCCTCTCCTACAGTGGGCCTAAGGTCTTCATTCTCGCAGCTCCTGCAGCTGCCTTCCAAGACTTGGGTCGTGCGGTCAGAGCATTTGCTAGTGAAAACTGAGGCAAAGAAGTCATTAAGAACCTCAGCCTGCTCCAAATCCAGGGTAGCCAGTTCTCCCGATAGCTTCTGGAGAGGGCCCACGTTGTCCCTAGTCTCTTTTATTTGCTATGTACCTATATAAACCTTTCCTGTTATCTTTCACATCCCTTGCCAGACTCAATTCTAACTGGGCCTTAGCCTTCCTAACCTGGTCCCTAGCTTCCTGGACAATATTCTTGTATTCTTCCCAGGCTGCCTGTCCTTGCTTCTTTTTTTCCCCAGTAAGTTTCCCCAGAAGCTCCTTATCCATCAATGGAGGTCTCCTGGCCCTCCTGCCGCATTTCCTTGTAGTCAGGACGCGACACTCCTGAGCTTGTTTCTCTTTGTTTTTAAACTTGAGCACGTAACAGCCTATCACAATTTGTAGTCTAAACTTAATGAGGTATGGTACTGAAAATGGAATGTTGAGATGTAATGTTTCCCTCGGTTATTTTATTATTGGATTAGTTTTCCATTTACCAATGCAATCAGTTTTATTTTATGATCAATCACAGAAGTATACCATACTATTTCTTACGTTATATACTATTCCCAGTATTTATGCCCTTACAGTAAAATGTTGCCTTTAGCTGAAGAACATAAATTGAACAGAAATGCTCTCAAATGTTTAAAATACTTTCTAAAAACCAGTATGTATATAGGTCTGTAGGTTTTACCAGAGATGTATAATTTTTCAGCATTATGTCTTAATGCCAATTTCCTGAAGGAGCTTTGACTACAAAAGGCATGCATATGTTTTCAAAGGATGATGGATAAATTGGTGGGTGGTAATATAATACATCTTAGGCAGCTGATCAGGGCTTTTTATCCTCTGCTTGTCTTTTAGTTATACACAATTTCAAGATAATTATGGTCTCTAAGAATGTCTTTTCCCCTTCCTACTACCAGAAATATTTGTCTTGGTTATAGGTTCAAGAAACTTCCAATCACATCACAAAATTAGAATAAGGCAATTATGGCATCTTAGCCAACCTATCTAACTGAATGTATAGACAGACTGACCACACAATATGGACATAAGGCACTTCATGAACTGCCTTCATGTAAAACATCCATTAGTTAGAATACTAGCTACAGAATATATTGAATCTATACTTGAATTTCATACAGTAAAAACCAAGCATAAAGTGTGTCATTCAGGTTGATATGTACCATTATTTACATTGCCTTTTCAGTAAAGAATACAGTCTCATTAATAAAATGCAATGTTATTCAACACTCAGATACGTTATATTAAAATCCTAACTTGATGGAGACATCCAAATCCCCAGAAACTCATTTTTATGACAGGAGAGGACTTCTTGAAGTACCTGAAGGTTCTCTCTTTTAGAAGCCAAGTAAGGCAGTTGTAGTGAAAACTCCTCCACTTTTGTGATTTGGAGACCAAACTGTGGCTAACACCAGCCTTTTTCCAGGAGAAGCAATAATGTATTTTAGGTAACGCATATTGGCATTTCAAGAAGTGCCTAAGCTTTCCCAGTGTAACTTTCTAGATTGTTGCCTAGCATATTACAGGGTTACTTCACTGAAGCAACTTCAGACAGCAGCAGAAACCAGAGAAATCAACTCTACTGTGCCTTGTCTGTTAAGTAAAGGAAGTGTTGAATAGTCACAGTAACAGCAGAAAAGCACAGATAAGAATAGTGTTGGATATGCATAAACACACAAATAGAGGAAGAAAACAAGACAAAATTATGTTTTCCTCAGCTTTTCTGTAGTGATATTGTCCTTCCATTTATAATCCTTTATAGTAACACCGCTATGGAGTTACACCAGAGGAATGCAGTATCTACCTCTGAAAAGTAAGAAGGAAAACTTATTCCAAATCAGACATCAGAGCTCAATAAGTCACAATGACCACAAATTCAAACTGGTTCAAGAACGAGAGATGTAGCAAAAATGTCTGTTGATTGACTTGCAAAAGCATAAAGAACCAGAGCTAGGAAAAATATAGGATGCTATGAACAACTGATTCAAAGGTGAAAGACAGAAGAATAAACTGTATGTGAGCTATTCTATTATAAGCAGTTTTAGTGCAATGCAATGAAAACATTAATTTGAATTATTTAAATTTTATGAGAACAACTGCAGTCATCATGTGTTGTACAGTCAATGCCTTAATTAAGTTGTTTAAAAACAAATATTATTTAAAAATATAGCATGTTCTTATGTAATTCATACTTTGAAATAAAATTTTAACCTATTTGTTTATGCTATATTCTAAACCACAAGAACAAATGATAAATATTTCACCCCTAAATAAACCCTCTTTAGGTTCAAGATCATTGAAAACATCGTAAGATTTTTCATAGCCACAATCATGCAATTTCATCAGGAACATACTTTGTCCTGAATACTGAAGACAGTATTGAATAGATTAGGCATAGAATATATCATCACTAGGTAGGAAAAAAGTGATCATTTTGTCCAAAAATGTCTCTGAACACTCCTAAGAAAATAGCCAAACTTTACTTGATGCAGAAGTAATCAGTAAATTATATGTTACTTTTGATGTTAGAAAAAAGCAGCCTTAGAGAGACACAAAATATTTAATGACATTTGGTAAGATTATCCTCACATTTCAGCATTTTTTTCATTGTTGATCAGGCTTTTTCCCTTTTACAGTTTCCCGGTAATGGAAACTATCAGTGTTTGCTTAGCAGCACACTGAAATCTGAAAGGAACCTTTCTATATAACCCATGCAAAACTGGCCACGTTTCCTAGTAGAAAAAAGACAGAATGAAAAGTATGTGTAAAGGAAGTCGTAAAGAGGTTAAATTATATTTTTATTTTCTATGGGAAACTACAAAAAATATCTACACAAATTGTACACTGTTTCCACCACAATATATCGGAAGCAGCTTGACTACTCTTCCTGATAGGCAGGTGGAAACTGTACACTGTTGGGTTTACTGGAACCATTCAACTAACCCAGCTAGTCTGTCTGGTTCTTATGAATCTCCAAGATTAATTAATTTCTTACTACACCATATATGCACTTTAAAATGTATTTCAATTCATCAAGAGATTACAGCTTTACTTGTAAAAAGTTATGAGTGTTCTTTACCTTTAAGATGTTGTTGGGATGCTCTTTAGCAGAAGCAACAAATAAGTCATGTCCACAGACAACACCCTCTGCGAGAAAATACTTGAACAACAAATTGGAGTAAAGACCATATGTATCTTCCTCTGTGAAAACAAGAACAGTTGGATTTTATTTTTGAGGTTTTATTTGGTTTGGTTTTTTTTTTTCCCTCTGTTTTTTTTTTGTTGTTACATAAATCACCCACTTCCATTTTCACAGCACTGTAAAAGCCCTCTGTTGGTCTACCTCCTAGAGTATATAATGTACAGAAGGGATAATAGGTAAAATATGATTCCAAAACTTTAAAAATAATGATTGATAATACTGTATTCCTCATTTTTCAATATCTTATCATGTATCCAATCACGTATTTGATTCTAAGATATGGGTGGGTTACAGCAATATCTTCCCAGTAAGATTTCCCATAAGTATCAACTAACATCAGGTTTAATGGGAAGGGGGTTTGTTAATTTAGGAGAACCATGTTAATATTTACATTCTTTAATGCATAAAGTATTAATCAACTTCTTTAAAGCATCTACTAATTGATGCTTTTCAAAATTTAATCGTATCTGGCCTGTGAAAGCTATATAAAGGTTTCTTACATCTGCATTTCAAAACTGAACACTACAAAAATAGGCAAAACAAATGTATATATTGAAAAACCAGACAATCTGCAACACCATTTTTGAAAAGTAAGCAGAGCAAAATCATTAGTACATTCAAACCATACATAAAATTACAGTTTAAGAAGTGAGACAGTACCTGTTGACAGACATTGTGGATAAAATATTACTGAAATAAAAAGACAAACTCCACTGACTTCAGAAAGGCCAATATTTCCTTTGGCTTCTTTGTTGCATGTTAAGTACCAGAAATTACCAGAATTTGAAAGTCTTAGTGAGCTTCATACAATTAAAATCATCATAACTCAAAACTATGGGAGAAATGAAAGTGAACGAGTAAATAGCAAATGAAATTTGAACCATCTCTGATTTTCTTTATTTTTAGGAAATACAAATAACAGCAATGTTATTGCTAGCAAAAAGAATTCCTAGCAATATAACTGCCTGATTAATTACCAATAAATCCAGTAAAATTTTAGGTCACGCCCTTTGGAACAGAGTATTTCTGCCATTTATTTAGAAAGATATATGAAATATTTTGTCTGGGAGATGAGTAAATGCAACAATGTAATGTTTCACTTTTTCATCTGTTAGATCTTGTTGCTGGAAGATAATACACAGGGACATTATGGCAGAAAGATAGAAAGACATAGATTTTCTTTATACAGAACCAACAAGACTCTTAAGCCTTTCTTTCTGTGATTTGGAAACAATTTTCTCCCTATTAAAAATAACATACAAAAATATTAAAAGAAAAACCACAAAAGCAATAATAAAGATTGAAAATAAGGAAGTTGTCATCCATATCTGAACTCGTAGAAATACTAAAGAAGGAAAACAAAAAGAATATAACTATTCTATGATTCCATATGTACCAGAATAGTAAGCTTCAAAGCTTAAGAGTCAAAAGAAGCAATAAAGCGGAGTAGGAGGAAAGAATGAAAGGAGATGTATATCCAAATAGGAGAAAGAATATTAATAGCAATGGAGAAACTTAAGAAACAAATCACAGAAAAACAGCGTTGCACTGCTACACTCCTAATATCATGCACAAGTACTGGCACTTTTAGTGCTTAGATCAACAAGAGAAAAATGCAAACCACAAGTTTTCGAATTCACTGGGAAAGGAACAGTTCTCCAGAGATATCCTCCATGGGATACTGGGCAAACTAGAATTTATTTCCTGCCTTTTTTAAATTTTTATGTCACCTTTACATTTAGTATTTGTGATTTTTTATTTTTTTTAATGTAAAAGGTATACACTTAAAATTTGGAAGATTTCTTTCTTTCATTGCTTTCTTCTTCTTCAAAATAATCCCTAAAGATACAGCATTAAGACTACCTACTTTGCTGTTACTGAGAAATGCTTGTTAAAAAGTTCTCTTTCATTAAGCTCAAGAAATTAACTCAAAATTACTCTAAAGCAACATTCCAAAATACAGAAAAATCCTTTAAAACACAGTCCCTAAGACAGGAAATTACATAAAACTGGACGTCCAAATAAACCAAAGGGAATTCAATAATAACAATGCTTTCGCTCCTAATACCAGCCATTAATATAGCCAGTTTATTGTAGAGTCTAAAGGCTTTAAGAACTCAGATTGTATTAACGTAATTTACCTTTGATACTTTAAGCTGCCTAGCAGGCCATATTAACATTCTAATGTACTTCCAATAACATCTCTTGTAAAAATAATAGTCTACTGAAAAACATGTACAGATCAGTACTGTGGAAAGTACAGCGCTGACAAAAGCTTCCTGTCGACAGCATTGGATCCTTGTTAAAATAAAAAACATTTCCAAAAGCATCACAGAATTACAAACTCCAATTTTCCTGAAAGTTTGGAGCTCTTAATTAAATATTTTATACAGCTTACTCCTGCATGCTTAAAAAGCCATTAACAGGGTTACTGAAGAACTGTTTTCCTAGTAAATGAGCTCCACACATTGTGCTGTAACTGAAGATGTAGATTCATGTATGACGCTAGGATGGAGACAAGACTCAATTCAGATAAAACTGAAGGACTGCTGTTGCAGAAGGCAAAAGTAAAACTGACACTATCTAAAGTTTTGAAGAAGTATTACAGTCTCATTTTGTAAGTATAGTCTTTGGAGCCTGCTAAGACCTTAAACTGCTTCAACAAAAGGAAAATAAAACACATAAGCAGAGTAATTCTCCCTTATAACTGGAGTCCAGGAACACATGCATACAGCTCCTACACTCCTAAGCATTTGCTCTCTCTAGTTACTTATGCTTTGGTTGCTTACTGCAGTATAATTGGTAATAAACTATTCACAGTATGTTGACTTCCATGTGCTAACCTTCATCTATGAAGCTCTCAATTCAAGAACAAATGCTCACTAGAAATCAAAGTAACAGCATGTTATCTACTTATTAATTTTTTTTAATTGTCTGAGCTACCTGAAAGAAGCCACCAAGCCTCCCATGTAATCATATCACTGAAGCATCTGTCAGTGGAGGGAGAACATTTTGTTAGACCTCCCTTCCTTTGAACAAAATTGGAAAAGCAACACTAATCAGGTGCTCTGGAAGAATCCTAAGCTGCCATCCTTGGCGAATCCAAAATATTCACCATTTGAGGCACAGCAACTCACACTGAGTTGTATTGCATATGGACAGTGCTTAATTGACATTTAATAAAGTATAAGACAATGCCTCAATTGGTCTAAGTATTTTATGGTTTAAGTATGAGTGTGCAACTACACAGAGTGTCTTTCTGGATCACTGTTTTGATATAAATTATTCATTAGAAAGTGAACAACACACTCGATTTTGTGCCAAATGTAACATGAAAAGTCCATAAACCATGGATAAATATAAGAAAGCATACTGTGTGTTGATTATTTAACTGAACTAAGAGGAAATAAGGCTATAGTAATTAAGAAGAATTTTTACTCAAATTTTATTTGAAACGCTGAAATATTACAACAAACTGTAGAACTGAACAGGGATATAAACCCTTTCACTTTCAAGATTGCAATTAATTTTCTTGAGTAATAGACTTATTTGTAATACAACAGGACTAGAGAGGTTCTCACACTTCCATACCCTTCCAAAACATGTTTTTCAAAACAATAAGGAATTTTCAATTTAGCCAAGTAAAAGCATTTACATTCTGTATAAGGACATGCAATTTTAGCATTAGCCTTCCCTTTAGTCTTCTTACATTGATTTTTGTAACAGTAAACTTAAAAATAGGAATTGAACTATTGGAGACTTACCTAAAAAAACCACCTTATAGTCTGCTACAGTACTCTAAGAATTAAATATGTCTCAGAAAGCCTTTACAAATAGTATATCTTGGATTGTTAAAGTCAATGCATCTGTAAGAATCCCTCAGTTCTTCAATTTGTCAGATAGAGGATGGCTTTTTATTGATTCATTTCTAGGTCACTAAACTTTTGTGGTATTCAAAAGATCTAAAGTGCACCCATATGGGGCTTTTCTGATAGCATCCATTGTAGCCTGGCTTCAATAGTTACGTTACTATTCAAAACCATAGAAGTACAGCTTTCTTCTTGTAAATAAACAAACAAATCATTTAGCACAGGTACTTCAGTAGCTTACTGATTACTTTCATAGTTAAATTGAATGAAAGACTTCGAAGTGTATTTGTTTTCTGGTAATGCTTGGACTTACTATTTTGATGGCTAGGATAAAGTCTCAAAGTGTTATTTTTATAATTACATCCTCATCTAAAAGAACATCCATTCTGCATGCATACGAACTAACACTTAAGTGCATTTTAGTCAGTCAAATACTTAAGACAAGCCTGGCCCAAATCTTTATTCTTAGCCTCCATACTGGAGAGCTGTCCTGTCAGCTGCGTTCACCGTGAACTTTACTTCTAGCTAATAAGGCACATAAACAAATAAGACTCTTGCAGCTGCAGACTCTTCTGGGTCCAGTCACTGCAAGTCACACGCCAGTCCGCAGGCTTCTCTGATTCTTTTGGAACAAAGAGTGTTCTACAGCTAAGTAGCAGGTGAGTAAGTAGTGAAGCGTAAAACTATACAAGGAAAAGAGATTATTTACCTAGAAGTTATGCATATTGTCACCAGAACAAAACCTCTTCTTATCCTACAGATAAGGACACAAATAAAATAGTTTGTGATCGTTACCCACTGGTCTCTTTTCACAACAGCATGCTTTCATGGATAAAAGAGTCATGAAGAAAAAGCAGTATTGTCAGTATCAGTGCAATGAATTCCAGCATATAACCAAGTTGAAAACTATGGATAAAGACCAGTGCCTATCTATGGCTCTTTTCACCCCTACACTGTACAGGCTAGGCTACTGAACGAGACACATTCTCAACACTTCTACGCACGGACTGTCTGAAGCAACTACTCAGACAAATCAGTGGGTCACAGAATTAGAAACAAAATTTTAAGGCAGTGGAGTTTACCTAGGGCACAGAAAACAAGTAAGCAGATACGAGTGAGGCACTGGAAATACATAATTTATATAAAAATTAAAAGCATATGTAAATGTAAACATGTAGCCTTAAGGAAAAATATTTAGCCGTAACTGCTTCTTCTGCACAAAGGTATTCATGTTCCAAGAAAGGCATGGAGAATAAGCACTGTAACTTGAAAAGGAACAAAAAGCCACAAAGAAAATCTACCATCCAACAAATATGCAAAGATAGTATTTATAATAGCCGACTTTTAAACATCAGTATAATAAACAGCATGAAGATCTTTCAAAGACTCCAGAGGTAATTTGTAGTATAATAGCTTAAAATTATGAGAGCTATAAGAGAAAAAAATAAGACTGCAACAATGTAATGTACAGATAGCTGATTTTTTTTCTCTGTACAAAGTCTAGACAGGTTGCCCTAAAGCTGCCTAAAGCCTGTCATAGCCTATCAGTATTGATCATTTTTTTACCAGATAGTTCTGCAGTGTGGTACTGTGACCTAAGGTGTATCTTTCTGAAGCTATGAAAGATCTCTCTGAATTGCTGCGGGTTATAAGATGTGAATATTTTAATAATCTGAAATTCCATTTAAAAGATATTTTACTAATGTCCACATTTACTAAGCTTGAGGGGATATACTTTGTGTCACTTGCATTTAATTAGCACATGCCAAAACGTAGTTGTCAAACATGTAAGTTACAATATTTGGCATTTGGCCATACTTCAGGAAGGTAAATTCTGGTAACTTGTATTTTGTAGAATTATATCTAGCAAATCACTGTTTTGTACCTCTTTTGAGATAGAATTTTCAGCTTTAAAAAGATGATAAATTCAATTATATTGACAAGTGAAGAGAGCTCTTACAATTCAGGTTAAATTGCATGTCTAACAAAAATAATAGTAGCTAATTAAAGTAGCTGAAACTGCTTCGAGGCTTAGAATGTACAAGTATAGACCTGCTTTTAACCAGACAACTTTAACTTTTAATATTGACCTCAGCTACCAACAAAAAACCTCCTACTGATAATCTTTAAAACATTTTGCCATCAATGACCTTGTCAAAACTAGAGCATCTTAAAGGCATGTAAGGATGGGTTCTTATAGGGTAGGTAGGACAGACCTATTTGAGTGTGCTGCAACTCACTAAGTAGAATGCATTCGCCCAAGGCTGGCGAAACAGATATGCAACAGGTTGAAGTACACTGGAGAGAAGACGGGGGAAAGGAGTGTGTTTAATCGACATCTATACTATTTGTTTTGAAAGGGGAGATTCTTCTAGAAAGCTAATCTTCTGGAGCAGTTTATGGCGAAACAACAAACAAGTCACTTCACATTCATACTGAACAAACTGTTTTGATTATGTTCAAATTGAATTTCATGCAGAGTCAGAATGCTTGTTTTACCACTTCTTATAAACCCACTACTTTTTGTAGCTAAAGTACTGGTTAAAATCCAAAACATTCTTGCTATATGGACAAAACCCAGGAAATTTTAAGTTCCTCTCGTAGCTAGGTTCTTGCATGAGACCACTATGGGCTCAACTCTCTAATTCCCATATAAATAAAACACTGTCAAAAGAATATATGATAGAATTAAGTTCAACTGAAAATCATGATACTTTTTATTATGAATTAAGTTTTAAAAAATTGTGCACTTACATTTCAAACAATAGTTTACAGTCTTAGCAAGTAACCGCTGCCTTTACTGCATCTTCAGAACACAACACAACGGTTAAAATAAATATTTTAATACCCTGAATCTACTATTATTTGGTTAAATTAACCAAGATAATATGTCAAATAATGAAGATGAGCATTTAATTTGCAAAGGGAGCTAATCTAAAAGTAATGCAATTTATTCTTGCCTTAGAGAATTGAAGGAAGGGGGAAGAATTTAACCTTTTTATAACACTTGGAGTACAACGCAAAAGATCTTCCTAGGAGGTTTATCACTGACAGCTTCAATCCTGTATAATATTAAGCTTGCCTAGACTAATCTCCTGACAGAATTTTTTTGTATACTGACAGGATATTCTAACAATGCAAATAACAATTCTACCTGCACCAACTTTAAAACATACTTTAAAAATTTTTAGATTAATGAGTCATGAATAAATATAGTTCTTACTTGAAGACTTTTTGTATATAATTATATGCTTCAAAATAATACATGGTAAGTTTTATTTGGGGAAAAAAATAGCTTTCAAAACTAAAAGAGAGCTTCTCCTTCATGTTTCTGTGAAGCTAAGTTTGATATCAGATCACAAATAACCAACATAGGGGATTAAGTAAATTAAACCCCACCACTGAGTATTGCCAGCTATGCAGTCAGAGGAGAGGAAAAGAGAAAATTCAGGTAAATATCCTCCCATTTTTTCAAATCATTGAGTCTTGTCATCTCTTTCATTAGAACACAGCTCACTGTCACTGTACTCACTTTGTCTGGTACCACTAAGGTCAGGTCAAGTAGATATCTAACCTGATACTCAACAATAGCCAAAAGCACATATTTAGGAAAAGGTAGTAAGAACTGAACAAGCAAATATGATGCTTCAGCCAAGCACTTGCTCAGCCTCCCACCATTTGTAGCTGAAGGACTTCCGTAGCTGGACTTGGTATCCACTAACCTAAGTAATGCAAATGTCTTTCTCTTCCATCATGCTGCCCAGTTTCCACTGAGACCATGATTTCTTTTTTACATTTACTTTTTTTTTTATATTCCCAACGCCCTATGGCGAAGTATTCCACTTGCATACCACCTGAAGAACAACTGTCTTTCGTTTAATTACAATTTTCCAGCTAGTAGGCTAATTTGGTGCCACCCAGTTCATCTACTGGAAGGGTCAGTGAATGTTGTAATGGGAAGAAAAACCAAAACTAATCTCTGATGTGTGAAATATGACAGGTTCTAATTTTTTTCTTCTGCCTTTGTCTATAGCAAGATTGCAGCTCTTCTCAAACTGAGCGAGAAAAGAAAGATCTTCACTGAAAGCAGTAAGACAGAAACCTACCATTTTTCCCAAATTCACAGAAATTTGGGTGAAATTTCATGAAAAAACTGAGCTTAACTGGCAGTTTCTGCCTTGACAAAGGGTGTCTACTTTCTCTCCTAGTCCTCACGGTGCAGTCCTTCTTTGCCTTGTGCTGGCTCTGGTATTCATCTCATGTTAGTGAGCTGATTCAGGTCACTAAACAGACAGAAAAGTTTCCACTCTTTAACTGGGTGAGTTTTCTGTCAACTTGGGAGAGTTGAAAAGCAATAGCGTCAGCTTAAGGAACAACAAAATTGCACAGCCATGAATGGAGAGAAGAATTTGGCAACTTCTTTCAGCAACAGTGAACTGCTGTATCAATTCAGTTTTCTCAAAAAATCTGAACTTGAACAGTAGCCCTTACAGAAACAGTGGCCTGCATGGAATTAGGTAATGTCAGTTATTTTTTTCTGGCAAGCAACTATTCAAATGACTTAATCTGCACCACAACATACACTAATTTATACACCTTATGTAAAAATCAAGATTTTCTAAGATTCAGTGAGACAGTAACACCTGCCTCTAATCATGGATAAAACACAGAACTGAAAGTAGCCATCAAAGTACTTTAAAGTAACAAGCCACAAAACTACAGGTATTTCTCTAACAAACTTTCATTTTTTTCCCCTGTAATATAACCTCTTTTTGCTAAGAAAGTAACAAGCTTGAAAGTTGCTCATAAAACCCATTAATCTGATAAACATTTAAAATAGGGAAAAAAAAAATCAAATTTATTCAGCCCTTGTATCATTTTGAAGTAGTTTTCAAGATTAATGAACCGATGTGATAAATCAGGTGCTATTTCCTTCAGTTCCTCTTCTGCAATAATAATCATTGTTATATGCTGAAGCTGTAAGCACTTACAAGAATAACTTGTAAGAAGTTAGTCTTCCCTCATAATTGTAGTTTTGGCTGCTATGCTTAAACTAAGGGGCCTGGGAAATGTTTCTTTGGCTCTAAGTCCAGTACATACCATGGGGATATGAAGACAAGATATATGTGCACAATAGTCCTTCTCCCCTTTGTCACACTTCAAATAAAAAGGAAATCCGGGCATCTCAGCTGCAATGGAGACATGGTACCAGACAGTTTCAATGTAGTCTGCGAAGGGAATTCTGTTGTAAACTATTTAATTATCTCAGTGTACCTCATCCACATCCTGACAGAAAGCAGGCTTTCAACAGCTTACTCTTGATTTCAGCAATCAAGAGATTAAAAGATTATTTAAAAACATGAATGATCACTTACTTTCATCTTTTTCCTTGAGTGTAAAAATATTGCTTATTGCTTCCTCAGAAAGCCAAAATGAAAAACCAACTCTGAGATGATAAACAGTCTGAATCTTACAGGAAATCAGGGAGCTTAGAAAATATTAAATAATTTGAAAATTTTCCTGAAATTTGCAAAATGCCCTGCTTTTGAAAAGAATACTGCAGTATTCTCCTTGAGGGGTCAAAACTGCCTGAAAGGGAGGGTTTGATCCACTTCAAGTAATTCTTGAAATAGACAGCGTCCACTTTGAAGACTATCCAAAGTAAAGGGGCCCAAGAGTTACACTTTCTCAAAAGTCCAAGTTTACAAAACAATGAAGACAGGTTAACTGAAATACATTAAAAAGTGCAAAACACATCAGAATATAGCTTTATCTATATATTCTATACTAACCAATAAGAAGAAGGGTTCCAACAGCTATGCCTCCTCCTGGAAACAAAACAAAATGAAGATAAAGTAAGACTACATTTTAATACTATGTTAGAGAACAATTAAGTTTTCTTAAGTTTGTAAGTCAAAGAAAGGTGATAACGGGGAATTTAAAAATATAAAAGTGAACAACATTTTAATTACCTTTGCAATACTTCCTACAATTCTCTATTATGAAATAATTATACGTTACATGTAATTATATAGTACACATTACAATTACTTTCAAAATATACTTACTATCATCATTGTGGTTAAAAGATCCTGCAGAGCTCTACGCAACTACGCTCAAGTACTACAATAATGATGTATGGTCTGAGCCAGTGAATTTTTACTTGGATGACTCAAGTGAGTAATCACAGAATCATCTGGGCTGGAAAAGACCTTTAAAATCATCAAGTCCAACCACACTCTCATCACTGCCAAGTCCACCACTAAACCATGTCACTAAAGGGCCTTGTTTACATAGTTTTGAACACTTCCAGGGATGGTGACTCCACCATTGCCCTGGGCAGCCTGTTCCAATGCCTGACCATCCTTTTCAGGGAAGAATTTTTTCCTAATATCCAATCTAAACTTCCCCTGGCACAGCTTGAGGCTATTACCTCTTGTCCTGTCACCTGTTACTTGGGAGAAAAGACCAGCCACCTCCTACACCAACTGCAGGTTCAGGGTGTCACGTGGACTCACCACTACACTGCTGGCTCTGACCGCTGATGTCCAATGACCCGAGGTGTGCCATCACTCACCTCCACAGGGAGGGCTCTCACCTCAAGGAGCTCCTGACCCGAGGGAGAGCCCCCGGCTGCAGGAGCTCTGCTCTGAGGAGCAGCGGCTCAGAATGGCTGCCCCAGGGGCTCCTTCACACCCTGGTCCAGTCTGACCCATGACCAGCCATGGTCACGTACCCCATGGGCTCAGGACCCGCTTCCTGCCCCTGCACCGCCAGCGCCACCGTGTGGATGGGACAAGAGCTGCACACGGGGAAGTTCTTCCGGGAACACATATGAAGAGAAAGATTTGGTGGGATTTGGCCAAGGCTTTGATTGGGTCTTCAGCTGGGGCTCCAGTTAAATCCATATTAATCACTACCAGGTGATATTCCTCTGTACCATAGAGTGTGTATGTAAAGCGACCTATTATTAGGCTAGAAAATTCCCACCCAAGTCAACGAGGCAAAATCCTGGCTCCACTGGTTTTTATCTTATTACTGCAAACAGACATGGCAGTAAGACAGGTAGGATTTCAACCAGTGGAACCTGGACAGACAGATCATAAACCCTGTAACACACATATGGAAAAAAACCCAGGCTGTTAAAGTCTCTTGCAGTATGTCCAGGACACATAAACTCTATGAATGCAGTTGATTGAAATATTTGTTCAAAAATAAAAATACATTTTGACAGATTTATACGTGGACACTATTACTTTTCTTTCTTTTTGTTTAAACAATTACAATAGATGCCTACGTCTCAATCGCAGATGACTGACTGAATAATAGGCAGAGTACTCCCAATAGGTGTTAATGCATAGACTCTTATCCCATTGATCTCAACAGGGAGGACCAGGGAAAGAAAATCAGCTATGAACTCCCATCCTGACTGCTTTATTTCTTCTTCAAAGAGACAGCATGCATGAATATATAACAGTGGTTTAAATGGCTGTCCTAAGAAGGAATTTTTATAAAGACAGTGAAAGAAGAATTCATATTTTATTTTAGGTTAAGAGTAAACAGGTTTATAATCCAAATTCCAAGACTGAAAGTAGTGAAATAACTTGAAATCAGACTAGAAATATATTGTTGAACATCATGTAAGACTGTGACATGAAAGGTAAAAATTCCTGGAACTGTTCAGATAGCCCTATGCAACTAGCCTATTGCAATGCTTTGCATGAAGGAAACTGCAATATGTCTTCTGCAAGCACTTAACTGCTAAATTACTAGTTCGCTCCTAACTTTAAAAGCAAGTTAGGAGCAAACTGATGCACATCAGCACTATATCCAAAGCTCTTGATAAAAGAAGTCAATTCTGGACTGCATAGGTAGACTCTAGCGAACAGGATAATTCAGTCTATGAATTTAAGAGCTGATTAAAATTCACCTGAAATCGAATCCAGTAAGAACTGGATCAACTTTTTGATCTTTAGCTCTGCCAATGGGACTACAAATGTTGATATACACCCAGAAGGAAGAGATAAAGCAGATCTCTCTTCCATAGATCAAAAAGTGCTAATATTGTTGCATAATAACACCTGAATTAAAACCACCACAGAATCCTTTTGTCATGATGTACCACAATTTGAGCAGTACATCACAGTGCAAATGTTTAGTCAGCTACCAATTTCATAGATGTAGTTCAACACAACACAGGTTTTTTAAGCTATGCTCCTGAGTCAAGATGTACAAAAGCCTAAATGTTTATGGCAAGCTGATCAAGTAATCAGGCATTTCCTACATATTTTAAAAAAGAAACCAACCAAACAAAACCAAATAACTAGAAGTACTGTTATCCTAGAGCGAGAATCACTCATGAAATCCCCATGCTCTAATGCATTACTTTCTGTTTCATTTTATTTGCTTGGGAGACAAGCACAAATGGCCCCAAAAGATGTACCACAGGGGAAAGGAGGAGAAAAAAGAACAAAATCAGAAATCATACAGATGCTTGATACAAAGTATGCTTCCAATATTCACCACGTTCAATTGTTCAAAGAGACAGAATGCATGAGTCGCTAACAATATTTGCTTAAAACCAGCATATATTCCATACAACACATAGAAAAAAAATAGCTCAAAATGATGAGATTTTACCAATCATGGCTTGACACAGAAAAGATGATCAAAACAGCCATAAGTAACATATTACCTCATGGCAATAAGGTCTTAAAATCTTGGTTATAAAAACCTCACTTGTAGCCACCACAGAAGTAGTGTCTCTTCTGCTTTTAAACTGTGTGCTCGAGAGTGAATCTGTTTGTCAAACCATGTATCAGTGCAGTCAAAATTTTCATAAGCTGCATTTTCAGATCATCAATTGTACTGCCTCTTTCTACAAGCCAGAGTTGGAACATACATACACACACCCTGAGTACTAAAGGCAAACTCAGGTCAGAGGATTGGCTTTACATTACCAGATGCAGTGAACAGTCTGAACAAGTGTATTCTATTAGACGGAATGTAAAACTATTGCAGTTACCATGGTTACACATTCATATTACAATGAGCAATAATAATAGTAAATTAAGCAAAAACCAGACAATAATTAAAAAAACCAGCAGTAATGCTAATAGAATCAAAAAGAAAAATTAAAATCTTCAAGTTTTCTAAGAAAACTGGTGTGAACTTGTAATTCTTTCTAACCTTGCTACTGTAATTTTTGTTTGTTAGTAACTAAGGCAATAGTAAATGTAAACAACTAAGCAAGACTTGTAACTTTCCACAATGCTACTTACAGCAATGAGATTTAAGATCTTAGGGACAGAAACACAACAATCTTTGCAAGTTGAGAACCCATGGTTTTCAAAGGGTATCTGTGACCTTTTTTCAAGCACCCTGAAACAAAACATTCTATACCAAGTATGTGATGGTTATATTACACAATAGTTACAGCTCATTACAGAGAACTGCTTCAGCGCAAATCAAGCATATATAGTCTATAAATCTTGAAGTGAACTTGAATATAAAGACTGGAGGATGGGAACATTTGATGCCATTTGATGGATGCCATTTGAAATCCAGCACTTATCTACCAACTTCTTTTTGAAAGGAAATGTATTTATTAAGAAGAGCTAGATATCAACAATAACATAACAAATCAGCCAGTACTTGCAGGGTAAAAGAAATTCCTCCATGTATCCTCTGCCTCTTCCTCTCTTCAAAAGTTTCTAATTAGACCTGTGTCTGATAACACCACGCTTTCCCTTACTCACACTTCCTCATAAGCTGTATCTTCATGTCTGACAAACAACACTGTATCTGGGTTGCAGCTTCTGGACAAGGAAAAGTTAAATCCGAGCCCAAAGTGAGAGATCTGTAAGACTGCCTGGTGACTGTTAAAAAATTGGTCTATGAAAAATACTAGACTAAACCAGTTTATAGTAACTTCCATTGGGAATATATGAGGAAAAAAAAATGATTACCCTCAGTCCCTGGTGACAATAATATTAAATATTTTGTACAGTCAATTATTTAACTGCTAATGGGCAAGATGAAAGACAAAAGTAACAGCATTCTTTAAAAACCTCATAAACAGCATTCTGCAAGACATTTCTGGAGCATTTCCACACATAGACAAGAAGAACACAAAGGAGACCAAGTACAATACTTCTACAGTCACCCAGCATAGTGGGCTGCATCAATAGAAGCTCAGTCAGTTGGTCAAGAGATGTGACTACTCCTCTTTACTCAGCACTCATTAGATCACATCTGGAATACAATGCCCTGTTTGGGGCCCCTCAGTATAAAAAACATAAACTTCAGTGTGTCCAGTGGAGGGTAAGCAAGATGGGGCAAATGACCCAGGGGGAGTGGCTGAAGGAACCGGGCTTCTTTAACCTGGAGAAGAGAGGAAGACCTAATGGCAGCAGGCTAGTACTGAAGAGAAGCTACTGAGTAGACAATTGATGTCTTTGCTGAGGTGCACAGTGGGAAGGCAAGAAACAACAGGAATTAACTGAAAAAGGAGAAGTTCAAAATGGATATAAAGAAAAAGGAAACTCCCCACAAAGATAATAAAGCCTCTCTGCCATCACAGGTTCTCAAGACTCAGCTGGACAAAGCCCTGAGCAACCAACTCTGAATTCAGTGTTGAGCCTGCTTTAAGGTTGCTGTAGATGAATTCCTGAGGTTCCTCCCCAGCCTCCAAAACCAATGATTCTCTACAGGTCCACCTAGCTGGGTGGTCTGTCTGTAACAATGCCTAATACCTGGTATCAACAGGATTTTTATTATAGTTCAGCATTTTTGGCATAGTCTTTTGTGGCCTTATCCACCCAGTGAGTTTTCCAGCTTTTCAGGTTTTCCAGTTTTTAAAAAATGCCACAACCCAGAAACCATCTCAAAAATGTCTTCAAAAGTTGCTATTCCTAGCACTGAACAACTTTCCTGATGTTAGAGTGTAAAACTTGTTAAGGTCAGGAAATTAGCGAATATCTAAAAGACAAGGAAAAGGTACTTTAGAAGGGATCCTGGGTTTCCTGAAATAAGTCTCCCCAGTTTCTATAACAAACCATATAAAAATGGTTTGTATGCAAACCCATACAAATGTGAACCAAAACAACTAAAAATTGTGTTAGCAAGTGCCTGGACATTTAGGAGCATGTCACCATGGAAGCTGCCTACGTTGTCTGACCTATGCTGTGCAAAATCCACTGTTTATAAAAGGGAATATGAAGGACAACTGGAATATTCAATGCAGATCTTGTATTTATGCAATTAAAGGGTTTTACAAATTACACTCGCTTAATGAAATACTTTTCTCTTAAGGAGGAAGAGCTTTCTCCACAAAGATGCTAATCCCTGTGGAAAGCAGAGCTGTTCCCTATCAGACACACACACACACAAAAGACAAATGGGATTCTTCATCAGATACACAGGCTGCAAAAACTTACTTATAAAATGGATACAACTTTCATATTCGTCATTACTCCTTAGAATATCCTTAGAAAGAAAAGTGGTCCATTCCTGAAACCAGGACATCCATGTACTTCTTCAAGGACGAATGACCAAAGCTAAAGTCAAGCCTTCCTCACCTAAACGTAGTCCTACCTATGTACACTGAAGATGTACTGCAACTGTGTCAGCAGTTAGTAACAGGGTCATACAGCCCTAGCACATACAGATAAAACAACTTGTTTATACCTGTGAAGTTAATTAGTTCTCAATCCAGGTAAACGGTGCTACTTCATGCCACGGATTATAACATAGGAATGGTCACAATGGATCAGTCCAAAGAACTATCTAGCATCTTGACACTGACAGTAGGCAAAAGCAGATTCACAGACAGTAAGAACAGCATCACACCGGTGTAATTTATCTAAACAGGGCATTTATAATGATGTAGCGTTGACAAGCGACACTGAAAAGACACACAGAAAATTCAGGTTTATGGTCAAACACATCCTGAAAACGTCTAAAAATTCTGAAGAACCAGAACTACACCACACGCAACTAGAAGTTAATTCAGCAAACATGTTTTTCACACCTGAGAGGTTCATGCCCCTTACTTAGTCTGAAATAGACAGGCACATGTTTTACAAACCCAACAACTTCAGACCCCTTAGTTTGAAACAGACAGGAATGTGTTACTAAGTTACAACCTTTCCACTCTGTACGTTGCTTAAACCTTAACTTAAGGTTGCAGTCACTCTAGAAAGGTTCTTAAACCGATTTATCTGTGCGGTAAATGGCAATATTCTGCCCCCCCGGCAGCTGGCTGGGAAGCGGGCGCGCTCGCCTGCCCCTCCTCACACGGGGCGGGGGGCTCAAGGCGGGAAACGGATCCTGCTTTGCTCCTTCGTCTTTTCCCCCCCTTCTCCCCCCAATCCCGGGAACCGTGGGGAGGAAGGAAAAGCCTGCGGGAGTAGCTGCAGGGTTGTGGAAGGTAAACGACGGGCAGGGCCTGGCAAAACAGAGGGCCGCCGGCCTGAGGGAGGGGGTGGCAGCAGCCGGGTCCCAGGTCCCGCTTCCCACCAACCTAGCACACAGTCCAGGGAGGGGAGCCCGCTGGAGAGCAGCA
>NW_009919438.1:0-1585 GCF_000696875.1 Nestor notabilis
GGCGCAGCCTCTCCCATGCCACAATGCCAGAGGAATACTTGTTTGTAGCTACGCGTTTGGTTTCTTTGCCACCTCGTTACAGCCACACTACAGTTGGGATAACACTTGTAAGAATTCGTAGTTAAGGAAATATGTAAATTATAGTGATCTCAGCAGTCTCCCTTTAATTCAGTACAAGCTGTAAATAAGAATTACTGAGCTTTTATATTGTCTTCAATGACATAAGCTTGAAACTCTTGTCTCTAACTCCTTAATTTCATATAAGTTACTTTTATATTCTTCCTAATCATCTTTAAGAAATCTTTTTTTTTTTTTTTTAATGCTTTGTTGTGGTAACAGCTGTTAATAAATAAAGCAACTTTACTCCACCTTATTAGGTTGATGAATTTTCAAAGGGACAAAGCAATCTTCCTCCTAAGGAAGGAGCACTAATGCATCCTTCATCCTAGGCCAAAGCACTAATGTAAAGCATAAGTAATGCATACAGCAGAAAGGAAGGGACGGCATCAGACCTTGGGGTTGCCTCTTACACCAAAAGCACCCCAGGAGACATTTAATGGCCAACAATTCTTGATGACATCTCATCATTTCTGGCTGACAAGGGCTGATCCAAGCACTCGAGATGGTGAGTTGCAGGTGCCGGGTGTCATGTTTACAGGTACGTGGGTCATTCTTAGCAGGTATGTCCCATCTTTCCTTGTTTGCCAGAGCCATCGTGCTGTGCAGCAGAAGGGCTGTGGGACCATCTGTGACTAGGCCTTGCCCTTGCCTGAAGTAGGAGAGCAGTATTCTGCATTTGGAAATTTGGATTTCCCTGGAAAAAGGTCGGGGATCTATTTTGATGGAAGATAATTATTAAAATGGTATTATAATGTGAATAATGGCATGAATTAAGAGGTGATAGTTATTACGAACTAGTTAAAAGTAATACGGAGTTCAGCTTTCCCTTCTGGGCTCTGGCGTTTGACCCTGGCTGCACTTAATATGTCATTTTGTATCTTACAAGGAGGAAGCACCTGCAGTTAACATAAAACTTGGGCTTTTAGCTAAAAAAAGAAATAACACAGTCACTGTCACTGCATGACTGCTAAGCACTGTAATAAGCTGGAAATAAGATGAATAGAGCTGTCCTGGGTTCAGCAATAGCAGTTATTTTTTCTCCTTCTTAGGAGCTGGAGAGCCAAGGAGTGATCAGCAGGACCCGTTCACCTTTTAATAGCCCCATATGGCCAGTGCGAAAGTCTAATGGAGAGTGGAGACTAACAGTAGACTATCGTGGCCTGAATGAAGTCACACCACCATTGAGTGCGGCCGTACCAGACATGCTAGAACTTCAGTATGAACTGGAGTCAAAGGCAGCCAGGTGGTATGCCACCATTGATATTGCCAATGCATTTTTCTCAATCCCTTTGGCAGCAGAGTGCAGGCCACAGTTCACTTTTACTTGGAGGGGTGTCCAGTACACTTGGAACCGACTGCCCCAGGGGTGGAAACACAGCCCTACCATCTGCCATGGATTGGTCCAGACTGCACTGGAACAGGGGCAGGCTCCAGAGCACCTGCAATACATTGATGACATTATCGT
>NW_009919439.1:0-18631 GCF_000696875.1 Nestor notabilis
TTTGGGGAAGCCAGCACTCCGCGAGAAGGGACAAAGAGTCCCTTGTAATAAGCCCAAAACTGCTATGTGGTTTTTTTCTGCAAGCACTTGTTTACCCTGGCCCGGGATTGCCTTGCACTTGGAGTAACGCTTGCGAGCTGTGTTTTCGTAGTCAGCCTGAATTTATGCAAGTTGAGAATCGAAATGCCAGAAATGCTGCCCTAGGAAAGTTTCTCGCTTTTGGCTCCCTTGCTTTTGGCTCTCTCCCGTATCCCAAGAGGAGAAAGTAAAGTTCAGTACCACTGAAGCTAGATCCAGGAACGGGGTTTGTGCCAGAGAAAGTGTAAGCATTGTTAAAATGCAACTCATCAGCCCAGACTTAGTGTAAATCATTTTGGAAAATACACCTTTTAAATCCATTCTTATTCTTTTGCCTAAATAACATACAGTGATTATGATGCAGTGGGGTTTTGGTTTGTTGTTTGTTTTTTTTTTGTTTTGTTGTTTGTTTTTTGTTTTTTTTTTTTTTTTTTTTTTTTTTTTTTATAGAGTGTATAAACTTTCAATTTCATAGAGTTCAGCCTTGGACTGACTGAAATGTTTCCCATTACACTTAACAACATGAACAGCATGTTAGGTCTTAAGTGCAAGGGTTGTTCCTCGAGGCCAAGAGGAATACTGGAGTTTGAACTGTGTCTTTGCTGTTAGAGACATTGGCTAATTCCAAGAAAGCAATTAAATTAGACACACTGCAGTGGGAAAATTGGACATTTTGGAAACAAAAATACAATGCTGTCAGTAAAGTTAAAAAGCAGATAATGATAGAGCACCACAGAGGTGCTTATCTAATAGCTTGTGAATATATTTAAACTAGAGCTAAATATTGCAAAAATAAGGGCACTGGACTGTACCTTAAAATTCTTGTCAACTTACGCTAATGGCATTAAAACTAATGGGGAAATCTGACAGACAAAACAGCTTCCAACAGACATTTTTCATAGTGACAAAGTTACTGTAGTTTCAACATGAAGAGAACTAAGTGAAACATTAGTTCCATCTCCAAGAAGGGCAAAGAAATTCTGCAGAGCAGTGGAAATTCTCCCACAGTTTTACCACTGACTTTTGGGGCGAGAGGATGGGGAAGAATTTACTGTTCTGAAGTACGAAGAACCTCTGGAGACTTACAGTTTAAATGTAAGCAGGAGTATTTTCCTTTGCAATAGAAGATAAACTTGAATTTTGTCTAGACAAACTTAAAATTTCAGTTTTAATAACCTTATTTACATTTCTTTCACTGCTGAAAGATACACTGCATCCATCCAGCCAGAAAACTTGTCCAGTACATCCAGACATTCATTCCAGTGGAACATGATGTTTGCATCACATGTCTGCTCACTCGCTCTTTGGCAGGAGCCCAGCCAGTCAGAGGTTGGAAGATGCAGGAGGAGCGGGTGGCTGTCTAGTTCTGGCTATGAAGGGAATGTTGTGATTTGAACATGAACTGCACATTTCATTTTTTCAATGGGAGTGGGGTGTGTTCTCAGCTTTGTGGCTTCAAGTTACAAATTACTATTGAGCAATAAACAGTATTTTGAAGTTGTTTTACACAACATTGCTCAATAGGAAGTGTAATGTCAGGCTATAAATAAGCAATGAGAAAAAAATGGTGACTTCACTAAGATCTATACTACTTACTGTGATCAAACTGCTGATTTTTATATAAGCATAGACTTTTTGAAGAAAATAGGGGGAGGTTTTCTGCAGCTTTTTCCTATGCATTGTTTTTATTCCTCTGAAACTCATTTTTTTCCCAGTGCCACAGAGTAAGGATGTTGGCTCAAGTCTTGTGTAGATAAGGATATATGTAAAGTAAATGGAAGTTTACCATAGCTCAAAAAAAAAACCAAAAAAAAAAAAAGGAATATATACAAGGAAATCCTATTCTATAACCAAAAAAAGCAAAGTTGGAGACTGAAGAAGTATTGCAGTAAATCGATCAGATGAAATACCAACAGATAAACTACCACTGTGAATCTGATTCAAATTTGGCTGACAAAAGTTTGCCATTGAATTCAAAGTAATTTGGAGAGACTGGGGAATAGGATACCTCTGCACAAACACAAGAAAAAGAAGTCTTTAAGTAATTAAAAGTAGAAAGGAATAAGTCAATAAATATCTTGGTTAAATTTGTGTGGAGGATTTGAAATAATAACCAAATCAACTGTTTCTTGAGTTAATTAGCCTATACAAAGGATAGAAATGTTGTATTGTTGGTCTGTAGGGGGTAGAAAGGATGACTATAATAATGTGTATATTGGGAAGTAGATGTGCCCTGGTAAGTGTTGCATAGATCTTCTCAATCAAATGGAAAAGCTGTAGGCATGTTAATATTAATACTTATTATTTGTGGATCAGGTGGATCATTTACTTATAGGTAAATGATACCTAACAAAATACTCAGTGCACAGTAATTGTCCAGATGATTTTCTACACTCAAAGTGGGAAAAACAGGCAATAGGAGTCTGTGAGCATATTAGTACACGCTTTTTTAAAGAAAAACCAGGAAAAAACCATGAGGGAGAAGTGTGTTTTAAGAAGGGCTTGAAGGAATAGTAGTATGATAGAATTCATTAAAAAAATCAATAAGGAATCCTGTCTTATTTCACACGTGGAATGTTGAACAATGACTGCAGACACAGGGCATGCTCCAAAGGAGTATTTTGTACTGGTTGGTTTGAGCCAGCTCTGACCCTTGTAATAAACTGAATTAACTCAACTAGCAGAAAGCTAACACCCACCTGGCTACCCCAAGTACATTTTTTGCTGGAATAGAAAGTTGGATTGCCTGCATAAAAGGTCTCTGAAGGGCCTTAGATAGGAGAAGGGAGATGGCGGGCAATGTGCAAGAGCAAGGAGAAGGACTGCAAATCTATTTTTAAGTAAGCATAGTCTTTCATTGTGAAATCACACCTAAAGACAATGCTTTCTCTGAGTTATCTGACAAATGTCTGCTTCAAACATAAACCCCCCCATCTGTTCAAAGGGAAAGTAGCTAATTGCTGGAGTTTCTAATATCCAGTGGGCTGCAGACTTCTCAAGAATTGGAAAGGCAAATTACTTCTGAGCTGTAAAGGTCTCATCACAGGCAACTTGTGAAGAGGCAGCTCCCTTGATGAGCTTAGTTTGAGTTTGAAATCATAAATGGGCACTTGATGATTCTGGTGTTAAAGTGATTCCAAAAAAATCTGCTGGGCATTCAGAACTTGCCGAAGGTAAGCAACAGGATCAGCCAAGAAGGAGCAAGAGAGGAAATGGGAGGAGTGAAGGGGAACATTCCTTTCTGGCACACCAGTGCACTCACAGAACCACACTGTGTGCCTTCTAAGGTGGAAGGCATCTCATGAGCAATCCATGACACCTCCCCTGCAGCATGTGAAACATGTCCCAGTCAGAAGTACTAGAGACCTAACTCTAGAATTTTGCTTTGTACATTTGGCAAAGAACAGATGTCACATGCCACATACCAGATATTGCAAGATCACTCAGCCCTATGTGACATGCTTTAAAATCAGAGCTGAAAACAGGACATCTGAGTGAAGAAGCTGCGTGTAAGGATGCCTAGACTGCCACCACTAAAAATGCCGTTAACTGTGTATGTGCTTTTAACCCAGAATATTTTAATCTTGAGATCAAATTATACGTTGAGTCGGTTCTCAAGAGTTTGCACCACTGAAAGCAGAATCTTCCTCCTCCTCCTCCCTGCTTTGCTCCCCAGATTGTCTTTCTGTCTCCTGCTCATCCGAAAAGTACCAGTGAGGGCAGAAGTAAAGGAACAAAAGTAGTGATGAGGAAAGGGGGCTGTGTCTTTCACAGTGATAAAGTCAGATCTGCTCAAGTTGCAATGTATAACCTCACACACAGCCCTCATGGAAAGAGGATTAAACCAAATTGCACTATTGTGCATATGTCCTGGGCTGTGGCATGTAACATGCTAATGCATGGTATTGTTAACAAGTGTCCAAACCATCAGACTGTATTCCTTGTTTTCTATCATACTGCTTATGGGAAAAGCCCAGACAAATCATGGCCCAGACAGAGATCTGAGTGATTAAGGAGTTTGATAGTGATTTTGGAAGCTAAATCAACTATATGACAGCACTTTATGCGTCAAAGAAAAATGTTATCCAAAAATTCTAGCCTGGACTAGATCCTCTGAGATCAAAGTCTGAAAACTGAGACCAGGACCTATGAACATCAAGTTTACCTCAAGACAATTAGAGTCCAGTACTCTACTGCGCTTGTAATAAATTTTTGACAATAGTATGGGCCATACTGTAAGATGGAGCAAGGAGAATTTACTGGGAATATCCTCATGGAATGTTCGGGGCCTTTTGGCATACCTGCTTTACAAAATTTGAAATCATAATCATTAGAACCAAGTTAATTAACAATAGCCTGATGCAAGCAATTATTTCAATGCTAACAAGATACAAGACTACTTTTTACAAGATAGAAGATATCTTGTAAGATAAAAGATACCTTTATATACAAGATACAAGACCAACTTTCAGCGAACTGTTGGAGGTGATCCTCAGTTTGCTGTGCTGAGTCATACCTGTGTCATGTAGATTGATGTTGTCAAACTGTCTTAAAAACAAGGCTTCTTGATATTGTAGGATTTACTACTGCTACTTTTTTAAAAGTAGAAAGCCAAGAACTACCTAAGTGCTGTATATATTTAAGTATTCTAAGGGACACTTTCATTCCAGTATTACATTTTCACACAGTATGTCAAAGCATTCATTGATTTAAAATGTGATCCTAGTCTGGAAATGTCACTTGTGAACAGCGTTTTCTTTGTGAATCATTTAGTGCAGTACTGTGTTTTCTGGCATGCATTCAAGCGGAAAAAAAAAGTGTAAACAGAACTTTGAAATTAATTTGCCATTTATTATTACTCAGCACAACACACAGCATAAATATTGTATTTATTTTCCATAAACTATGCTTTTTGCATAAAACCCCTAGGATTATGGAGAAGTAATGAGCCAGGCACATGAGAATTGCTTAAGTAAATTCTTAATCTTTGCATTTATCAGCTCATACTTCTTTTTTTCTTATGGTGCACATCTATTTCTTAATGTTTGGAACAGGAACTTTTTTAAAACCCTGCATATGTTCTTATAGTGTTGTTTTAGTATAGCTAATTATATATAAAGATTTGAATGTAATTTCATAAGTAGAAACCTTAAATGAGGATGTGATGAATCTGATGAATGGAGATCAGGCTCCATTTTCACTCAGGCAAGACATTATGCATGTGGGCAGCAGCGTTTATTGGTCAAGTGATCAAGTGTCCTCATAAATATTTGTCCCCTGTTATCTGGATATACTTATGTGCTATCATGCACTCAGAATTACTGCCCAGTTTGCAATCAGAAGTACCTGGGGCTTCAGTGATGTAATCTGGTCTGTGTGTGTCTCCTGTGGAAAGCATTTGGGTCATAGAACAGGCAGGAGACAGTTGTGGCAAGGGGCCTGGAGGAAAGAGTTTTGCAAGAAGCAGCTCTAGGCCAAGTTATTCTTGTGTACTGTTCAGAGTAAGATCACTAGATTTTTTTTTACTTGGTTTGTTCAGAGTGGACAAAACACTGTTTGCTGGAGTTATTAAAGCAAATACAGGCAAAACCTCCTTACATTCATCTAACAGTAGTAGAAGAGTTGCAGTTGCCAAATCTTTTGTCTTTTAAGAGTTAGATTATGATTCCCTTATGCTGAGTAGTGTTTTCCCATTTGAAGTAGTCCTATTAATATCATAGAATCATAGAATGATTAGGTTTGGAAAGGACCTTAAGATCATCCAGTTCCAACCCCCCTGCTATGGGCAGGGACACCTCACTCTAGACCATGTTACCCAAGGCTCTGTCCAACCTGGCCTTGAACACTGCCAGAGATGGAGCATTTACTACTTCTTTGGGCAACTTATTCCAGTGCCTCACCATGTATCGATGTAATAAATATATCAAGGTAATGATAGTCATATAAATATCTACCCAATTAGAGATTAGCATTATCCAAAGTTAGTAAAGAGAATAAATATTTAAAAAAAATCTTACATACTTTCTCAGTAGGTAGTCTTCTGGATATAAGAATTAGGCCCTATTCCTCCAATCTGACTAGTTGCAAAAAAATCAAAATCCTATGCAGAATTCCTGTTAGATCCATCTAAGGAATGAGGAAAAGACAACACAAGAGTTGTTTACTGTTCTTTTTTGAAACACACTTAAGTTTGGGTTGTTTTTTTTTTAAATTGAGAAGAAATCTCCCTAAAAGCTATATCTAAGATTCAGTTTCAGTGTCGTGGTTTAAGCCCAGCTGGTAACTCAGCCCCACACAGTCTCTTGCTCATCCTCCCCCTTTCCCAGGTGGGATGGGGAGGAGAATCAAAAGAATGTAAAACCCACAGGTTGAGATACGAACAGTTTAATAACTAGGATCAAGTAAAGTGTAGAGATAATAGAAAGGATACCAACAATAACAATAATGACAATAAAAGGAACAATAATGATAATAAAAGGAAATAACAAGAGAAGAAATGAAAGCTCAGAAAACACAAGTGATGCACAATACAATTGCTCACCACCTGCTGACTGATACCTAGCCCAACCTGAGCAGCAATCGGTTCTTTCTGGGTAACTCTCCCCATTTTACATATTGGGCATGACATGCTGTGGTATGGAAAAGCCTTTGGCTAGTCTGGGTCAGGTGTCCTGTCTCTGCTCCCTCCCAGCTTTACGTGCCCCTCCTCACTGGCAGTGCATGAGAGGCAGAAAAGTCCTTGATCAGGGTAGGCATTACTTAGCAACAGCTAAAACATCAGTGTGCTATCAGCATTGTTCTCAGACTAAAGCCAAAACACAGCACTGCACCAGCTACTAGGAAGAAAAGTAACTGTTACAGCTGAAACCGGGACAATTTGGAATATGCTATGCTATGTGTAGGAGAAAAAGCCTTTTAATAGACTTTTTTAGAGGATTAAAGGTTGGATTTTGCTGTAATTTACAATGGAATTATGTGAATCATGCATGATTACTAAAATCTGAGAGAAGTTATCCTATGAGGAATAAAAATCTTGTTTCTGTTCTTTCTTCAGCTATTATTGTGTACAGGTTGCCCTGGACCTGGAAGTGCAGCAAAGTCCTAATGAAGTTCATACATGCTGGATTAAATACCATAGCTATGATTCTCGCAATTGTTTCTATGGTAGCCGTGTTTGAATACCACAATGCCAGTAACATTCCTAACATGTACAGTCTGCACAGCTGGATCGGGCTGACTGCTGTTATATTTTATTCTCTCCAGGTCAGAATCTAACTGTATTTATAAACAGGTTGTAAACTTTAAGAATGTATTGAGCAATTCAGGTACAATAGGCCCTCACTAAAACACTGTAACTTCTCGGATACCCATTTCACATTCTGTGATTTGGCAAATTAGTGAATGTGCAAATAGAGGATCTTTGACTACAAAGAAAGAATGTATTTTAAGGCATATTTTGTTTATTTGCTGGGATAACGTCAGTTTATCTCCTATTCAGTTATACAACAGCATGTTTCTAAGCTCTATAAACTGCTGAAGTTAAAGCAAATTATTTGGTTTGTTGGCAGCATATTTAAATACAGTCAGGGATTTTACTAAGGAAGTCTCAAATGAAGCAACTGGTTTTCCTTTTTTATAGCTATCATGATTTTAAGTAGTCACTTCTTGGCCTCAAGACCTTTGTTTATCACCAGAACAATGCAGCAGTGCAGATTGAAAGGATCTAACATCTGAATGAGCTACTACTGGCTAACCAGTTTTCCTGAATCAGCAAAACTTTGATAAATGCTCTTGTGCATGCTTTTAACTGCTCCTATTGGCAGAGAATTAGAGTTGTTATAATCTAAAATGAGCTCGTATGGTTTGCATTTGGCATAGAACAGGAGCAGGCATGCCCTGACGTTTAGTGTACACATACAGATGTGATGTTTCTGCATATATGTTCTGAATTCCCTATATTGTGTTATTACACTATGGAAATTTATTTTGTTCCTTCAAATTGTGACTCTTAATATTTTTACCAAAACACCAGAAAGAAAAAAAATAAGACTTTATTAACTGGTGATCAAGCACAGAAAATCCCCACCTGAGGAATTTGGTTTCTGGACTTTTATCCTTTACTGCTCAGGCTAGCAGGTACAGGAAATAGTGTTGAAATAGTGCTTTTAACACTTTTAAAAAAAAGAAAGCATATTGCAGCGTTGTCAAGTATATTCTTTATAGTTGAAAAAAATAAGAATGAACATGAATGAATAAGAAGGAACAATGTTAAGGTTTTCCTTGTTCTAGTTAGTGATGCAGTTATTTCAGGGAAATCTGTGCTGCCACTATACTGGGTATCATCATTTTTTCTAATGGTTAAGAAAAGAACTGTGAATAAGAACTTAATTCTGATTTCCATTCTGCTACTATAAACATGATCTGTGGCACTTAATGCCTTGCCTGTCTCATCAACAGAACTGTGGTGTTACTTCATCTAAACTGGGATGTAAGTCTCCAATCAGAGACTGCTGTTAAGTGATTGAGCGCTATTGTTAAAATATAGTCGTGAAGTCTGTTAATAGAGAAGAGCCATGTCATTTGCCAGAAATGGCATATCGATCTCAAAACTGAAAAATTATTGAGGGGGGATGCTCACATAATCCTATACCTACAGGAACAATAGTGCAAATGTACTGTATTTAAGCCAAATGTGTGTTAATACAGTATAAGATAAGGACATAAATTTAAGAACAGGACAGAAACATAAACTGGAGATTGGCTCTTGGGAAGCAATGTCTTTGGAAAGTACTCAAAGATGACATGAAGCTCAAAATGAATTCTCATGATGCTGTGAAAACAAAAAGTAAATTCTAGTAAGAGATCATCTTAACCTTCATACATGGCATTAATGAGACTAATACGAAATCCTGTGGAATACATGTTTTTAAAATGTAAAAGAAAAAAAAAGCAAAGAAAAACTGAAAAAGTAAATTGAGAGCTGGAAAAACTGTCTTCCAGTGAAAGACTTAAAAAGCTTCAACTGTTTAGCAGATCTAAACGAGATTAAGAGAGGACCTGATTATGGTGTATTAAAAAGCTTCCCAGGGAGAAAATACCAGGCTCTTTAATCTAGCATGGGAAGAAAAAACAAGGAGTAAGACTGGAAGTAAGATGAAATACAAATTCATGCACTATTTCTAATTTAGCAACAGCAGTGTGTAATGGTACAACAAACTGAAGAAGGGATGCAGCCTCAGTATGAACGGGCAAGCCCGTGACTCAACCATGTGACATGATGGGTTATCTTCTGTCACAAAACTAGTGCTAATGGGAGGACTCATCCCCTGAATAACTTCACGCCACCCACACACTGAAAATTTGTGTTTCCAGTACTTACTTTGGTTGCAGTTTTTGCATTACCAGTAAGTCTGGACACTCATGTTAGGTGTGATTATTTATAAAATATTTTATGTCTGCTTCCCAGGTGCTAATCCAGAATTTTTGCTTTGGTTTTGAACAGAAACATTCAGAAATAAAAATGCCAATTCTTTTCAAATTTGCACCTGACAACGTCTCAAAATGGAATCTTTATGATGATTTTTATTCTGCTTGAGAAGTTCACCATGTTTACCACATAGGTTTAACTATGAATCTGTTTTGTGTTTAGCTTTTTTTTGGTTTCGCTGTCTTTCTGCTCCCTTTTGCTCCAGCTTCTCTCCGAGCAGCAGTCATGCCGATACATGTTTATTCGGGTCTTACCATCTTTGCAACCGTGATTGCAACAGCTCTCATGGGAATCACAGAAAAGCTTATATTTTCCTTGTAAGTATTTTTTTTTTCCATTTGTTTATTAACGTTATTCACTGCAAACTCTACTTCCATTTGCACACAATAATAACCATCGAGTATTGCAACATTGTTTTCTTTTGCTTTGTTTTGTTTTAAAAAGACCTCCTACCTAGCAGGAAACTGGTATTTCTAGACCAGGATTGTCTGTAAAACAACTGACCTTTTTTTTTTTTTCATCTTCCAAAGGCGCAGTAATCCTGCATACAGTGAATCCCCACCAGAGGCAACTTTTGTCAATTGTCTTGGTCTTTTGCTTGTCATATTTGGTATATTTATTTTGTGGATGGCAAGCAGGCCCTATTGGAAGCGCCCCCCAGAAGAGAATGCTAAAGCTCTGCTGCCCACTGGAGGGTCTCCCGAAGGCACAGAAGCAGAATCTGCGATGACAGACAGTGGCAATGCAGATAAATCTGATCTGAGGATCAGTAGTGAAGCAGCCAGAAAACAAAACCTCAAACTTGATGAAGCAGGCCAACGATCAACTATGTAAAGACAGTACACAGAATAACAGTACTGTTATACTGCCAACCTGCCCCTCCCTCAACCTGTTCCTTATGATTTAGTTATATTGATATATAAATAAGTTGTGGTTTTATTTTCTGTACGGCTTGCTCAAAGATAGTCAAGTTTTCTGCATATGATTTAAATTCCAGTAAGTCCCAAACATATTATATTGGCTCATGCTCAGTCCTCATTTAAAAAATGAGAGTGTGAATGACATAACGGGAGAATCACATAATTGGAAAATGTTTTCCATATCACTTCTTAATTTAATGCTTATACCTGTTATAGTCATGACAAGTTAACAAGAGTGAGACTAGATTTTGCTCTGAGTGATTTTGCAGGTTATGAATCAGAGTCATGAAGTATATCTGGCAGCAGAATCTAGTTGGTCACACATAATTTTTCTGGTAATCTTCATGTTTTGAAAGTCCTGATTTCTCAAGTTGATTAACCCCCTTCACCAACGTCTAAGATTGAGGTAATTCATCACTTAGCAGAGTGGCACCATAAAAATATTTTTTCTTATTTGGAAAGATATAGATACACACTTAGAAAAATATGCATCACTTAAACCAAGTCTTCCTTTTATCCCAGAAAGCAGCATTTTCGTATCTTTATTTGATTGCACAGTTCTATTGATTTATGGCACTAGACTAGAAATTAGGAGCAGAGAAGAAAGCAGAGAAAACTGCTAGCAGTCTCCTACAGAAGAAAGGATCTTGAAGTGAGAAATGCTTCCTCCAAAAACAGCTGAGCTTTACTGATTTGATTAAAATGCTACCTGTTAACTGAAAGCCAATTTCATATCTTCACACTGGTGTCAAAATCATCACTGTCATGGGCATGAAGACATTTTTTAGTTTATAAGCAAACTATATAAACTCTATGACTTTTTAATTTGAAATTAAATTGTTAAATAGTGCAGTTTGAGCCTTTACTGGCACTTTACTTTTATAGCTCTTCCTCGTAATCGGAGTATTAATGTATTACGTTCATTCATTATTTTCACAGATATAAACAATATTTGTATTTTTTACTACTACGAAAGAATAATTATAAGTAGATTATTTTGATTTCACATGCCCAAAAGGATGATCCTTTCTATTATAATCTCTTGTAAAAGCTGCAGAGCCCACTGCAAGTCCAAATTTACCACTGTTTGTGTTGCAATATAGGCAGTTTCAGACAGCATGTAATTTCCTACTTTTTTAAACTACAAAAATTTTTATCTACTTCATCTTTTTAAAATGTTTAAACACATTCAACTTTAGGAAATATGTTATTTTCGTAGTTCAGTATTGTATTAGTACAATTTTGGTCATGAGTTCCTTTGGATCTTCACTTACAAGAAACATCTGTTATTTGATTTGTAATAACATTTAATCATTTGGTGAATGCAGCATAGAAAGTTAGCATACTGAATTATTTGAAAAACTTTTCTGCAGTACCATTTGGTAGTCAAGGACTACATCCCAGAGTTGTGTTTTCACTTACATATGTTTGTGCATGGCTGGGACCCACCTAGCATTGGTGAACTGTTTCATTTAAGAAAATGTCTGCTTTTAGATGCCTTAGTGTAAAATTCAGGTATGACAGGAGGAATAGTAAACTATTGTGTGAGCACTTCTCCAGTCCCCCACCATCAGCAATGGATCAGACAGCTTTTTCCCTGTTTTTCAAGTTCCACACAATTACCTGTCTTCCCTAAAATTGTTCTGTGCAGCTTCAGCATTGTTGTGGTTTAGACCCACCTGGTAACTCAGCACCATGCAGCCGTTCGCTCACTTCCCTGACTCCCCCTGCTCCCGGTGGGATGGGGAGGAAACTCAAAAGAATGTAAACCCCACGGGTTGAGATAAGAACAGTCCAATAACTACAGTATAATACAAAACCACTACTACTACCACCAATAATAATAAGGGAAATAACAAGGGGAGAGAATATAAAACCAAAGGGGAAAAGGGAAAAAACCAACACAAGTGATGCACAATACAATTGCTCACTACCTGCTGACCAATACTCAGCCCAACCCAAGCAGTGATCTGATCCTTCCAGGTAACTACCCCCAGTTTACATACTGGGCAAGATGTGCTGTGGTATGGAATACCCCTTTGGCCAGTTTGGGTCAGGTGTCCTGTCTCTGCTGCCTCCCAGCTTCTTGTGCCCCTCCTCACGGGCAGAGCATGAGACTGAAAAGTCCTTGATCAGGGTAAGCATTACGTAGCAACAACTAAAACGTAGGTGTGTTATCAGCACTGTTCTTGGACTAAAGCCAAAACACAGCACTGCACCAGCTACTAGAAAGGAAAAAAAAACCCCTTACAGGTGAAATCAGGACAAACATAAAATCCAAATAGTACTGATAGCAGGTTTCTCAGAGAAAAACAAGAACACTTGTTTTACATTATATTAGTGCTCAACTGACATGACCTGATCATGTTATGCATCCTATTACAAATTTATGTATTGAACATTAAGTAGGAAGAGGGATTCGCAGTAGTTTCTGGAGAACACTAAACTGCACTGTCTTCTGATCTCATTATATTTTGCTCAACAAGCCTGCTTTTTGATTAAATCATTAAGCATCTTACAGCTGGTGGATGAATGTTTAGTCTTTGTGAGATGCTCTGTTAATACTTCTGAAGTATATCAGATTAAATGAATAAATGAACTCAGCTGTTCTAGTAATTTACTATGCTAGCTTTCTCTACACACACAGGCAACAGCATTCTAAGTTGGTATGTACTGGCCTGTTACTGTGTCTCGTCCACCTGTGAAAATGAGCTCTTTCAATCCTTGCCTGGTACCCAGTGTGTAGAAGGTAGTCACTTACCTATGAATTGTTCTGGAAGAAAATGTCTAGTATATTGGGAAAAAAAATTACAAAATCTGTGATTCCTTTTTTTATGGCACTAACTTGGATGTATTGAAATCAACAGCTTCTAGGTGAATGGTTCTGTATGCTGTTAAAGTTAAGCTATAGCAACCAGTATGTCTTGTGTTCTACGTTTTATTCCATGTTCTGTTTAAGGTAATGATACTTGAAAAAGAACAGTGGCATTTCTTTATCCACCTATTCTGATGATACAAAACTAACTGAAAATCAAAGCTTGGCAACCTTTTGAGGATACTCTGCCAGAGTATAGTTTTGGTTTTCAACTGTGAGGTTAAATATGATAGTAGAAACTCAGTGGGATCTGGAAGATCCCATTCTGTGAAGTTATCATCATCAGTGGTATCTCCTGTCTATGAGCTGTGGGATTCTAGTTGCTTTGGTCTTTGGAAGGTCCCTATGAGATGCAGTAGCTGGGAGCTCCTAAACCTTGCTCAACTTTGGAGTGTACAATTTAAAACAGACTCAACGTGCTATAGATTTTTGGCTTGTGTTCTGAACTGATTAAAAATGTCTTTAAGTATCCTTGCAACATATGAGGTTAGTTCAGGTCCTAAGTAAAAAATACATAGGACTTTGGAGACCAATTTTCATTGGGGGAAAAAAACATATTGCCAAGCTGCTTCTCAGAGTGGCCTTCCATTGACTTTCCTTTCATGCAACTTTTCTTACATGTATTATGGGTAATAGTAGCCACACAGGAAATAAAAAAGTATATTTTCAAAGATACACATGGAAGGTATAACTCTAGCTTTTTTATCAGGATTTTTCTGCATGTTTGGAAATCTTCTACGTTGGTGTATTTACAGGGATATGATTGTAGAGCTCACATTCCAAGTGTGGATTCCTATAAAAACATATGAAGTTACAAAACCTAACATTAAAAGTGCTATCTTTTTAAGATGCCTGAAAAACAAAATTACATGTAATTACCTGCTGTCATGCAGTTCTGCGCACAGCAGCAGAACAGTGTTTTATCCAACATTAATGAAACTGAAAAGTGATGGTACAAGTTAGATTTTAAAGTTGAATGTACAGTAATTACTGTATGCTTCTTACTTCATGTAACCAAGAAATTGCATATGATATTGAAAATATGATATTGTAAATATGGATTACTTATTTACATGGATATTTTATTGAAAGACTGAAAGATATTGCCAAATTTTTCTATTTCAGAAGACTCTTTCTTTTGCTTCTATTTCAAAAAAATTCGCTCCTCTGTTTCAAACTGTTCACAAGAATCCAAAGAATTATTTCATTGTTTTGTTACTTGCAGTACTTACTTGTATATGAAAGCAAATGTTTAATTACAATGTCTATTTTCCTTATTCTTTTTGTATGTTAATAAAAATGATTTTTCAAGCTTATGATACCACTGAGTTCATATTTATATTACGGTGCTAAAATACAACTTTCTGAATTTGGCAGAAGATCAAATTATTCTTATGGTTACTTTTTGAAAACAGGAGGATAGTTGTACAAAATTTCTTAAACATTTCTTAATAGCAAGTATTCCTGATGATCTTCCTGATGAAATTTATGTACTCTGTAGTGTTAGAAGGATAATCGGTATATAACAGAAAGTGAAGGAATTCACTGTAGAAAGAAAGAATCTGTATTTCACCTTCTGATCATAACAGAAATTCCTCAGAGCAGCTGTTAGAGGAGAAAAAACCCATAAACTATCCTCAGTCATGAGATTGCCATAGCAAATAAGGGAAGATAATAAATTCTGATGTATGACATAATGCACTGTAAGATCCAGATACCCTCTGATATGTAACAGCCAAACTGAACACAGAACAAAGGTTTGACCCCATGGAATCTTCTAACCCAGATATAACATCTGCACATCAAGTTACTCATCAATAGGTTATTGATAAGTAATATCATAAAATGCTATAAATGGCAAAACCATCTGTATGAACATATCTGTAACAAGTAAGAATTAAGGTATGTTCTTCAGCTTAGTAAGATTAATTACACTTCTAAAATGCAAAGTATAAGCTGATTATTCCTGAATATCATACAGCTGTTGGATAAAACTTTCCAACATTGTCATTACTGTGGAAGAGTAAAATATACCGTTACAATCATGAGTGCAGCAGAAAACTTGCTGTATTCAAACCTGACAATTTCCTGATGCTGATAATTTCTCTTAATTGTCTCCTATAGGCTGGATTTTGGGGAGGAAGGTCTGGCAAAATAGCCCACATTTTTTCAATACGTTTATTATTACAAAATTCAATAAAATCTCAATTGCATCAACACTTGAAAGAGTGGACTCAAAATTTTGGCAGGAGGACTGCATTTGTGTGGATAAGAGATTTTTGTAGGAAGTTGATGGAACCCTTGTAGCTTATGTGCAGATTTTTGCATTGTGTTATGATATGAGCAATACTTTTGATCTCTGTAAGACTAGTGGGCAGTAATGAAGGTTAAGTTACTATACAGGAAGAGATGGAAGTCCAGGTCAACAAAATGGATGACAGCCATTCAAGTGATAGGGCTAACAGAAGACAGGAGGAGAAGTTGAGAAAATCCAGTTACTCCTGTACACATATCAGAACTCTAAAAAATGACATGGCCACAGCTAACTCTAATAGAATAAGTAGAAAAACTGGTATAAATTTCAATGAGCTCACTCATGTTTGCCAAATACGGTCATCACTGACTACTGACCAAAATATGTTAGCTTGGGGCTTGAGTCTATGGCCATGTATACTGACTACTTGTGTCTCATTCCACCTTTCGCCTATCACCAAGTCAAGCAATAGCTATCAGATTGAAGTTGTGAAAATGTGATCAATTTTTATTTAAATTTTCACTAGCATAAAGTTCCAACAAAAAAATTTCCATCCAGTGGTACTCCAAATCTGCAGGGTATTATTAAATAGTGTCATTAATAAGATTTTCAAGTATTTTTGTAGCAGGAAATCCTTCTCGTATGTGTATACAAGCAGTAATCCACTAGGTGGCAAGCACTACCAAAGCGCCTTTGGCTGATGCTACTCTATCATTGCTTTAGATGATAAAACACAATGAGACATCTGCCTTAAAATAAAATTTAAAAGTTAGTAAATATAAAACAAAGTCATGTCAGAATTTATATATTTTGTTTTCTATTATTTTAAAAGTCCCATAAATAATTCTTTATTGTGCTCTACCTCAGATGTTAAACTCCTGTTTGTAACTTCTGTGTGAGTACAGGTTGGATAAAAGATACAAGGAGAACATAAGAGCATGAAAGTTTAGGGAAAAGCTCATATAGAAGATATGAAAGTAGTGAAAATTCGAAAGAAACAAGAACTTCCAGTACTTTGGCCATTTGATCTTGCAGTCTCACATAAAATTTGACCTTGAAAAAGTGAATATTATTGCCAACTTCAAATAACCAAAAAGTTCTGCCCTCTGACACATGCTAGCAGCTTCTGTTCCGAATTTACCCTATTTGTGGATCTTGACTTTGTAAGCATGTTTTCTGATATATTCCATTGAACATATGAGTTTCAGTACTACTGAAAGTTACTTTGTACATGGCATGCTAGCAGTATTTCCTGATCTGACTTGCTTACGTGCCCCTTCAGGTTATATTGGAAGATATTTTGTTATACATGGATTTGGATGAACTGTTCTTTGCTATCAAGCAGTGGGACCCTGATGGCACTGCAAAAGCTTTGGAAGAATTTGCATATTCATGCGACTATAACTGTATAACCACAAGCAGTTATTTGCCTCTGAGTGTTTGCATATAGACCTAAGCACTGCTATCCTATCCTCAAATAAATGAAAGTTCACAAGTGATACAGTGAGTCAGTCATTCCCACACCAACAGGAGTTCAAATCCCCCACAGTAGCATTACTCCAATTCGGAAAAAAGTTATCTTTGAGTAAGAGTTGCTTCCAGAGTTTTTAGTGGACTTCAGAGACAGTAGAGTTCTATGTTATTCCAGTCTCTGACTGTGTCTATAATCTCTCTGTGCCTGCACTCTGTCTGTGCCTGCTTTTTCTATAAAATCAAATATTCTGTCAGCGAATTGCATGTAGTGCTTATTTTATTTTCTTCCTATGTAAGCCCATGCCAGTCATCAGGGAATCTTGCATACTCTGAGCCTCCTTGTAATTTTCAATTGTTACTCAGGTACTAACACAGAAATGAATATAGGAACCTCTACCATTGAATCTACACATGGTGTGAGCTCTTCTCAGCAATGCCCAGGTCTCTTTCCTAAATTAAGATTTGCTTACAATCCTGTGTGAGTTTGGACATTTCTCACATTTTCCATTTTGCACCTACTAACCTTAAGGTTTCCAAGCCACTGAGTTACACTGCTCCACTCACTAAATAACATTTTCTTCTTATTCCAAGTTCCCTTCTCCAGTTCTTCTAAGGACATTTTATTCCTAACTTGGTATTCCCTGAACTCCTGCTCTAGCAAACAAAATCTTTATATCTCTGAGTACCTTTTATCTGTTTTATAACTCAGGTAATCATTACCTCATTTTGGGAAGGGCAAGTCAGTTTAGTATGAGTAAGACAGTTGCTCCTAATGCCTAAAAGGACTAATTCACCCTGAAGTAAGCTCTTGTGGGATGTAATAACTGCATACAAAGACATTCTGTACATTAGTCCAGTATGTACAAATTCAGATTATATTACAAACCACACTTTTAGTTTTATTATGTTAACATGTTTATATGATACTTATTTATATTAGACTTAGTTTTCCTTTGCCTATTTCTAAATATTTAAAATAGTCCTGACTCCCAATAAAATTACTAGTAATATTTTTGAATATATAGGACTGTAATAATAAAGAATACCGTGGGATTTTGATCTAATATATTACATTTCCAATTAAAAATATTTTTGTGGCTTTAGAGTCAGTCTGTATGTAAAATATATAAAATCCATCCCACCAGCTACATCCAACAATTTTTGGTTACTTTAAATCTATCATTTGAGGTCTGGCTCATTTTGAGAGGAGACAGCTTGCGCAGCCTCTGTGCAAAACCATAGGAAAAGCAGAAACTTCAGTTTCTTCATAGATTTGTTTATTCAGAAAGAAGCTTTGAAATAAAAGGCTTTGAAAGGCTGGCAAGCTTGCTGAACAAAAATTGTTATTTTTTGAAGGCATATTATCTTAAAAATTACAAGAAAACCTTAGTGTTTTAATGAGTAGATCTCTTCAGTTTTGAGAGAAAATAAATGAAAGAGTTTGAGAGGTTTTTGGAAGGTTTGTTTTGGGGGTTTTGTTGGGGTTTTCTTTCCCTCCTGGGGCTGCCTGTTGCTCTTATGTGGAAGTTTCCTGCTGTTTTGAC
>NW_009919439.1:18662-41504 GCF_000696875.1 Nestor notabilis
TTTTATTCTGCTGTGAGACTGATGCCAAGATTTACATGATTGCTGTGGATAGGAACTGGTTTTAGCATAAGGAAGATAACTGCTTTTCCCCCAGTGAGAGAGAGAAAAGGGAGAGAGAATGGGGCACATACATAGACAATATTATCTGAAGCTATATTCTTGGTCGGTTATTTTATTCAGTCTCTATTTTAGATTATGCTGCAAATAATAAAAGGCAGGAAGGCTACTGGCCTCAAGCCAGGAACACAGAAAACCAAAGAAACTATCGGTGCTTTAATGCAAATGTCCAGCTATAATGGAAGGAATACATTGTTTTTATATAGAGTTGATCACAGTGCACCTTGTAATATGTGCAATTAAGAAAAACTGTCATTAGAATTTGCCAGGTGGAGATTTGTGTTATATGCAGGGTCCTTTAGAAAAGAGTGACTGTAGAACTGTGTATCATTACAGTTATTTTAGCAATTCATTGTCTGTATAGTCTTCTGTGCATTCTTTGATTTTGTATCTCATGCTCTGAATGTTAAAAGAGGAGGCAAGATTTTTGCTTATAAGGCAGACTTGTGTAACATGAAATAATTTACAGCCAGTTTTTAGACTGGTGTCTTTTGTTAACCTATGATACCTATGGAAAATGCAATGTTTTGAGATACTGAAATACGTCTGCATCACAATGCAGGGAACTTCACAAGCAAAGCAAGACTCCAAAGTAAGCAGACAATAAATACTGGTGGCAGAAGGCAGTTTGAGGGAGTTGAGCACTGAGAGAGTATAGGGTTTCAAATGGAATTATTAACAGATCGTTTAACAAAATTTTAGTATTTTTTCTAATTATGTCATACACACTGAACAAATAAAATTTAATCCCATAACTAGTAATTAAACAAATGAGAAATAAATATTATCTTCTTGGTCTAAAAGTTTAAATTCAGTAATTGGAAGACAGTATCATATTACCAAGTTAAATATTCTGAAGTTCCTGAACTAAATATATATAACAGAAAAAAGGGTAAGAATTCCCATCGTTGCCTTTTCCCTCAGTTACTTGCATGGACAATTTATCCTGACATTAAAATCAAATCATCTAACTAGAATGGCTGATTTTATGTTTTTCTGTCTTGTTGACTGCGAAGTTATCTCATGAAATTTAGTTACGTAAGGATAACTGACCTTTCAATTAAATTCTGCCTGTTACAGTACTAGTTTTGCTGCTACAAAATAGCATACTTGAGATATTCAGTTATCACCTGTAACATTTTCAAAGGGCATTTCTTGACAAAAAAGAAGTGTCATCTTAGGGACACTGATAATAATTGCTTAGTATTTTTTCATATGGTAAAGATTACCTTTAGTATCAGTGTTTCTTGAATGGAAATTTTAGCAAAGCCTTGAATTTGGGGTATACACACAGGCTTCCTGGAGTTTAGAAGTTCATCTGAGCAATTGCTACTACCCAAAGTCTTAGTGAACCTTCCATTCTACCACAACTCCTCTCAACACAGAATTATTTTGAAGAGAAACCTAATAATCCGATACATAGCTACAAAATTACCACAAGGGTTCTCATTAGCATTGATGTATCCTCAAAAACATTTTTCTTTTTAAAACATGGTAAACTGGGACTTGGTTTGGGATTTGTCCTGGTTTAAACCCAGCCGGTAACTTGGAACCACACAGCCGCTCGCTCACTCCCCCACTTCTTCCTCCCCCCACTCCTGGAGGGATGGGGAGAAGAATCAGAGGAATGTAACTCCCACGGGTTGAGATAACAGCACTCAAGTAACTGAGGTATAATACAAACCACTACTGCTACCAATAATAATGATAAGAGGAATAGCAAGGCGAGAGGACACAACCGCTCACCACCCGCCGACCGATACCCAGCCCGACCCGAGCAGCGATCTGGGCCTTCCGGGTAACTCCCCCCAGTTTATATACTGGGCATGACGTGCTGTGGTATGGAATACCCCTTTGGCCAGTTTGGGTCAGGTGTACTGTATCTGCTTCCTCCTGGCTTCCCCTCCTCCCTGGCAGAGCATGAGACTGAGAAAGTCCTTGGTCAGAGTAAACATTATTTAGCAACAACTAAAAACATCGGTGTTATCAGCATTGTTCTCAGACTGAGAGTCAAAAACACAGCACTGCACCAGCTACTAAGAAGGAGAAAAAATGACTGCTGTAGCTGAACCCAGGACAGGGTTTTACACACACGCACATCCGCCTTTTAGGATGAAGCGATGACATGCGGTTCTCTGTTTCAAAACTTATTATTTATGTTTTCCTACCTCCTCCTATGTCACATTTGACTTGAATTTCTCTTTCATAGGGAGGAGAGTACTATGGGAACAAGTACCTTTTTTCTCCCATCTCTGTTTTCCACGGTTGGCTAATGAAATTTCTAATGGTAATTCAGGGCAAGAGGTCTTAACAGGAAGTTCAGAGAGTGTGAAGTCCAGCTCCTGCAAACTATTTTGACCTCCTACAAATCACAGGTTGTAGGCCTTTCATCAATACTTCCCATATCAGTTTGGAAATTGTGCCTCAGGCATACTGAAGAAATAAGGCAATTAAATAATTAGACGATAGAATATTTCTCCTACCCTAAATACATTGTTTCAAATTGTAATAAATAAAACTTTTTTGAAGTACCTAATTAATATTTTATCTACCTTGTACTTTGATAATTGGATTTTACTCTTTTATCTGGTAACTAAAGGATACTCTACTACCAGCTGGTTTCCTTCTATACAGATATTTATAATTATGACCAAGACAACTCACTATCTTTTCTATGAAGCTAAATGGGGAGTCTGTCAAAAAGGCAGACTGTAGGGAATAACATGTTCATTCTTCTGTCCAAAATGAAAATCCCACCTCACAAAACTGACAACCTTATACAAAGCTATAACTAAGCTAAAATCTTTAACAGCTTAAGCTTGGGCTTCTCAGTGCTAGCTCAAACTATCACCATATTCAATATGTTCCAACACAGTCCAGCAGGCTCAGTGCAGAGGCAGAGCAAGTTCACATTTATTCCTGCAAAATACAGTATAAAACTATCCTACATATGACAAAGGTGGGTTTAGGACTTCTTTGAGATACATGCGCTCACAGAAATTTTCATAATTTCAGCTGAAAAAGAAAGTCTTTTTTAGTTTTGTTAGAATTTGGGATAAAACTGACTTTTGTAACAGGATATCAGGTCACTCTTTTGGCCATTTCATGCATTCATATGGTTAAGTGCAGGACTGAGCCAAAACTACCAGCAGCTGACAGCACTTCTTTGCCTCAGTTCTTTTCTACACTTGCAGCAGAAGTCAGTGAGAAAGGAGAAAGTGCCAATGAAAACAGTAAATGTAACTATATATACACCACGTCAGTGGAAAATACCTAGAAACATACTGCTTTCCTATAAAACATGAAAAAAAAAGGTCAAAACTCAAAAATATATGTGCAAGCTGGATTTCAAGCAGAAAAACAGAAGTCTTGCTGGCAGCTTCCCAGCTTTCCACACTGCTGCTGCTTTATTAACTGAGTCCTATAGAGCTATTTTGCAAAACAACAACCACATTGTTCCTATACTTAACAAGAAAATACAGATTAATATATACTGCAAGAATACTACTGCATTAATTAAGAATTAATATATACTTTCAAGAATACTACTGCATGTTGTTTCATACTGTGTAAAAAATCCCTAGGAGGCAAATATGAGTTTGTAAAAGCTTATAATGCCTTCTTCTACTACCACTGTCATCTGTATCAATCATCTGTACAACTGGAAATCTAGAGATAACAAATGATGCTATATCAATTAACTATGTACATGTCACTGGTTAACCAGGTCATTCCACACTAGTTTTAGTGCCCTCTGTTTTGCTTTGTATGACCAGCATAACCTTATCTCTCCTAAAAGACTGTTTTGACATAGTTTCATTTGACAACTCATGAAATAGCTCTTGATTGCTACTCTCTCACTTTCCTCTTTCTCTGCCAGGCTATAGCAGTGGTCTACCAGCAGGTCTGGCTTCATCCACTGCCAGGTTCCACTGAGTATTCAGACCTGGATTGAGGAGCTAGTCCGGTTCCTGGTAGACACACAAAATGGGTAGCAGGGATAAACCACTGCAGTGTGTGGTTCCATATGTATTTCCTGACATATTTAATTTGGGTGTATATCGTGACATTTGAATTGGCTGTATTTTCTTCAGTATTTGGAACACACAAATTTCTGTACTGCAAAACAAATACTCATGTGTTAGAGATGCTTGGAGTATGTTATTAATTTTTCATGCTCCTTGATGCAAAGGTACAAGCATGGATATTCTCACAAAACAAGCTTATCTGCTCTTTGTGACTTAATGGATTTTTATCAGAAAGCTTTGCAATGAGAAAGACAACTGACGTACCCATGCAATATGCAACCCTATCTGTACATAGGCAGGTGGTCTCTGGATAATTCAGAATGACATGGAAGGATGTTGAAGAAAAGTAAACAGAACAACTACAGTTGTTCTCTATTCCAGGGACTGCTACTCTCTGAGATAAATACTGCTTTGGAGTGCCATGATTGCTTTACAATACGAAAGCAAACAGATGATCTTACAGTGTAAGTCTTACAGGGAAGTCTTACAGCATAAGTTAAAAGTACTATAGGACACTAGAGGAAATATACAGACAGCAGGGCAGGTACTGCTGCTTAGAGTGAGACTTCCAAGTACTGAGATTCTTCTTCAAGTGGAGTTTTAACAAAACTCAATTACAAAAATTCTACCAACTTATTACAATAAACTCACCATGTAATATAAAATTCAGGCACCAAAAAAGACAGAAACAGAAGTTTCCTATAACATTCCCTAGGGTGATAATTTCTGATACTGACTAACCTACCAAATTCTAGGATATCTATAAAACTATACTTGACACAATTCAATAAAATTCATGGTTTTATTTGGAAGTCAGACTCCTGAATCATAGAATCATTTAGGTTGGAAAAGACCTTTAAGATCGTAAAATCTAACAGCAAACCTGGTACTGCCAAGTCTACTACTGAACCATGTCCCCAGGTGCCATATTTACATGTCTTTTAAATACCTCCAGGGATGGTGACTCAACCACTTCCCTGGGCAGCCTGTTCCAATGCCCAACAACCCTTTCCATGAAGAAATTTTTCCCAATATCTAGCCTAAACCTCCCATGTCACAACTTGAAGCTATTTCCTCTCATCCTATCACTTGTTACTTGGGAGAAACACCAACACTCACCTAGCTACAACCTCCTTTTAGGTAGCTGTAGAGAGCGGTAACGTCTCCCCTCAGCCTCTTTTTGTCCAGGCCAAACAAACCCAGTTCCCTCAGCCACTCCACGTAAGACGTGCTCCAGGCCCTTTATCAGCTTCACTGCTCCTCTTTGGACCCACTCCAGCACCTCACTGTCTCTCTTGCAGTGAAAGGCCCAGAACTGAACACAGTATTCAAGGTGCAGCTTCACCAGTGCTGAGTACAGGGGGACAATCCCTTCCCTAGTGCTGCTGGCCACACTATTTCTGATACAGGCCGGGATGCTGTTGGCCTTCTTGGCCACCTGGGCACAACCTGGCTCATGTTCAGCTGTAGTGTTCAACAACCCCAGGTGCTTTCCTGCTGGGCAACTTTCCAGCCACTCTTCCCCAAACCTACTTTTGTGACCCAGCCACAGGACTATTTTAATTCCTCTGCATTTGCGGCTGTCTCATATCTCTGACACACAAGAAATTCAAGTCTGACACCCCAAGTATAGAATCATAGAATCATGGCCCTCCTCTGGACTTGCTGCACCAGCTCCATGTCCTTTTTATGTTGAGGACACCAGAACTGGACACAATACTCCAAGTGAGGTCTCATGAGAGCAGAGTAGAGGGGCAGGATCACCTCCTTTGACTTGCTGGTCACGCTTCTTTTGATGCAGCCCAGGATACAGTTGGCTTTCTGGGCTGCAAGCGCACACTGAAGCCGGCTCATGTTGAGTTTCTCATCAACCACGACCCCCAAGTCCTTCTCCGCAGGGCTGCTTTGAATCTCTTCTCTGCCCAACCTGTAGCTGTGCCTGGGGTTGCCCCAACCCAGGTGCAGGACCTTGCACTTGGCTTGGTTAAACTTCATGAGGTTGGCCTTGGCCCACCTCTCTAGCATGTCAAAGTCCCTCTGGATGGCATCCCCTCCCTCCAGCGTATCAACCGAACCACACAGCTTGATGTTGCTGGCGAACTTACTGAGGGTGCACTCAGAGTTTATGGATACAAGCTCCTTAAACATGTCATGTTCACAAGTAATCAAACTATCAATAGAAAAAATGAAGAAAAAGAATGAAAGTTAAGGGAAGTTATCTATTCCAATAGTTCCTTGACTGTAGGGAAATACACTTCTTTTCCTTTTATACATCTTCTATGTATCTAGTTCTTGTTGGGTTTGAGGTTGGATTTTGGGGGTGTTTTGGTTGGTTTTGGTTTTTTTTCAATATATAACTAGCTTCCACAGCCCTTTATAGGAAAATATTTGCCTTGGCTCATACAAGTTTTTTGGTAGCAGAAATTTTCCACTTTTTGTTGATCTATGGTTGCTGTGATAATACAGTTATTTGAAAAGGAAAATTGGACAGCTTTGCGTTATATACAATATTCATATGCCTGATGTTTTTTAGCTGATTCATTCCTGGGAAGAGTAGCTAAAGGAAAGAACTCTGCCTATCTACTTTGAGTTTAGACATCTCTTAGAAAGAAAGAACTAACACACAGCAGTGCAGGTACATACACACACAACCACATGTGTGGTACATATGGCCATCTGGAGCTAGCTACTTTGTAGGGGATAGACACACATTCTGAAGCCCAAAACAGCTTCTCATGCTGTGTAAGTAAGAATCTTGTAATAGGCTACACACCATACAGGTGTATATAAAATGGCAAGTTTTGCCCCAGGCAGTAGGTAATTTAAGATATCTAAAAGCTAGTATTCGAGCCTACAGTTTGTCATGATCCAAAATCCACGGATTAACTTTAACATCTTTAAAAAGCTATATATATACATAGAACATGCTAAACCTATTGATTTTGCCAAATATCAAATTGTCTTTTATTTTGGACTATTAAATTACATATCTAATAATGGCCTAACAAATCACCTCCAACTGCATAAGCAACTGTAGAAATGCACAGGTAGCTGGCTTTCACAGTTGGAGAGTTCTACTCCTCTTCCTGCAAGCAGGAAGTTTTTTCTTTAATGCGTATCCTCCTGACTGACAGGAACTACAAAAATAGCTTAAAAAATGCCTAACTCTGCAGACTGAAGGTTTTTCTGAAAAGGAAGTGCCTTGACTACTGAGTGTCCCTGTGTGAGTGTATGCAAATATATGTATACATACATGCAGTACAGTATACATACTTTGTTACAGTTGTTCTTCCACTAACGTCTGCGCAGACAGGAGTTCAAGCAGTGTTCTAGCCAACTGTCTTCTTACACTTTCAGGTGAAATTACTAAAGAAGGGTTCTAGTTCAGAATGCCATGCTCCACTGCTGTCTTTACAACCATACAGACTTAAGAAAATTACTTGGAGATGCCACTGTTCACTCTATTACCCTTGTCCACAGTCATTGCTGCCATTATTTTATACAATTGCAGCATTGTGTAAGTAACGGACTATCAGAAGCTTGAATATTTACATTCAAAGTTAAACTGCAACCACAGAATGTAACTATTAGAGCTGTCACAAAGTGCTATTTAACAAAAAAATGGGGGGAAGAAAAGTACATTTGTGGGTTTTTTTGCTTTTTTTTCTCAATTGTATTGAGAAGGACATCTTAAGACTGTTGGTCCAAAGACAACTAATTATTTAAGCTGGGTTTTTTTTCTTACTGCCAAAGTTATAAAATAAATTATATAAGTTGGATTTCAGCATGCATTCTACACTGAAACATTTTTTTGATACATTGAAGTGCAGCTGCATTCTTCCTCTGAAATAAAGGCATAGAGGGTTTTATGAATACTGTCCATATTTCAAAGATTTGTAACTCCAGTATGCCTATTGTTTAAATAATAAGATTTTTTTCCCAACTATTCATCCCAAACTTGATTTGGAAACACCTTTTTTTTTTCATATGAACTAACCAGTAGGGCAGCTTTATGTGCCCTGCCTTTATGTGCGTTTTGTTTGCACTGATGGAACTGACAGTGCTTCTAAATGGAAGGCAGGAATTAATTTTTGATACCGTAGAAGTTAATAAAATCCAAATAATGCCTATTCAAAGATGTATCTATACTGGAAAATTACTGCATATTGAGATATGCTAAAAGCCATATACCCAAGTGCTACTCTGTACAACAGCCCTTCAGGTGTTTTAGTGTATATTTAAGCATGGGTTAGCATCTGCCAGTTTAAGAGAATTCATCCTTGTATTCTATTTGTACTAAAAAAACAACCCAGAACATATACAATTTTGCCATGATTTAAGTGTTGCTTTACAAATAGACTTATCATTGGTTGCTTAAGCTGTTGTCTAAGCTGCTGGAATCCAGTTTTGCCCACTCTCCAGAGCAATTCCCTTAAGATTTTTTTTTTCCATGACACTTACTAGACCTTGGCAGTACTTCAGTCATTGAAATCTCTATCATACTAGCCAATATTGTCTCAATTTTTTTTTATACTATACTTTCTATCTCTGTTCAATTTGTTTTATACTTGCGTTATAGGACTGATCAGTGAAGACCATCTTTTTCACTTTTTATTTGTAGAGCCCACTGTACAGCAAATTCCTTGTTTCTGACTAGGGCCCCTCTTTGTGTCAGTAATACAAACATGGTAAGAAGAAAGCTTTTCACTAAGTACAGCAGATAAGGTCTGAAGTATTGACTTCAACTGAGTTCTATGACAGAAGGTCTAAGGGGATTAGGTCTGCATTTCTACAGTAAAAGTGTCTGCATATCACCCTAAAGATGAAATTATTAATACTTCAGCTTTGCTTGAAATAAACACACTTTCTGGATGAGATTTTTCATTAACATTCCAGAAGTCATATGCTGTTTATTACAGTGTTATCACACACATGCAGCCATTTGTTACAGAATAAACAAAATGAAAAATCTTTTAAGTTTCACTAGGTTAAAAAGCACCAGCAAAAATGTGCCACAATTCATTACTATGTTACTTGAAATCTAGCTTTCATAAACATGAAGCTTTGTTTGTGGATATATAACCAAATCACACCAAATATGCTGTCAGTGACCTTATCTAACTAGTTTTCATTGATCTAAATATATGTTTCTTAGCTGTTATAAGTTTTACAACAGTGTTCATTAAAGGTTGGCAAAAATATTTAACTATAGCTTCACTGGACTCTTCTGCAATGTTCTGGTTGCTGGGATATTGTGCTGAAGCATCTTGATTCTTCAGAATAATTTTGTGTATTATAAGCCCTAACCCGCTATCTTTATGCAGCTGGACACAGGATTGAAAAAAAAAAACCGCTACAAAGGCTTGCAGAATTAACAGAATAGTGCTAGTTGTGTGCATTCATATTCTCTATGGGTTCACTTAATGAAACGGTGAAAGCTGATGGAACTAACATATTCTATTTTACAGTAAGGATAAGCACATGGACAGAACTTCCATGACCTCCTGACTCTTGTTTCAGACTCATAACTTCTTCCTCCATCCTAGTAATGTAAGTGTCATCAGGGTTCTGGTGAACTGTATTAGAATACTGACTGAGTTCTTCACATGATCACACAACCAACCAGCCAATTAACAGAGAAATATCTACAATGGGATTACAGCATTAGTGCATAAGGGAAGACGTCATCTACCTGGTATTGTGCAAAGCATTTGACATTGTCCCACAGCGTAGAATCATAGAATAGTTAGGGTTGGAAAGGACCTTGAGATCATCTAGTTCCAACCTCCCTGCCATGGGCAGGGACACCACACACTAAACTATATTGCCCAAGGCTCTGGCCAACCTGGCCTTGAACACCTCCAGGGTTGGAGCATTCACAACTTCCTTGGGCAACCTATTCCAGTGCCTCACCACCCTCACTGTGAAGAACTTCTTCCTTATATCTAATCTAAACTTCCCCTGTTTAAGTTTAAAGCCATTCCTCCTCGTCCTACCACTACAGTCCCTAATGAAGAGTCGCTCCCCAGCATCCTTGTAGGCCTCCTTCAGATATTGGAAGGCTGCTATGAGGTCTCCACGCAGTCTTCTCTTATCCAGGCTGACTGGAGGGACATAGATTTGACAGATAGACCACTTGCTGAATAAGGAATTGGCTGCACGGTCACACTCAACGAGTGGTGGTCAACAGCTCAAGGTCCAAGTGGAGCCCAGTGACAAGTGGTGTAAAACATGGGATGGTATTGGGACTGGTGCTGTTCAACATCTTTGTGGGTGGCATGGACAGTGGGATTGAGTGCACCCTCAGCAAGTTTGCTGACAACGCCAAGATGTGTGGTGCAGTCAACACACTTAAGGGAAGGGATGCCACCCAGAGGGACCTGGACACGCTTGAGAGATGGGCCCATGTGAACCTCATGAACTTCAACAAGGCATGTGGATCGGGGCAATCCAAAGCACAAATACACGCTGGGTGGAAAATGATTAAGAGCATCCCTGAGGAGAAAGACTTGGGGGTGTTGGTTGACAAGAAGCTCAACATGACTCAGCAATGTGCACTTGCAGCCCAGAAAGCCAATCATATCCTCGGCTGCATTGAAAGAAGTGTGACCAGCAGATCGAGGGAAGATATTGTCCACCTCTGCTCTGGTGAGACCCCACTTGGAATACTGTGTTCAGCTCTCGGGCCCCCAAGATAAGAAGGATGTGGACCTGTTGGAGTGAATCCAGAGGAGGCCACAAAGATGATCAGAGGGCTGCAGCACCTCTCCTATGAAAACAGGATGAGAGAGCTGGGGTTGTTCAGCCTGGAGAAGAGAAAGCTCTGGGAAAACCTGCCAGCAGCTTTCCAGTACCTAAAGGGGGCCTACGAGAAAGCTGGAGAGGTACTTTTAACAAGTACATGTAGTGATAGGACAAGGGAGACTAACTGAAAGAGGGTTAATTTAGTCAGATATAAGAAAGAATGCTTAACTATGAGGGTTGTGAGACACTGACACAGGTTGTCCAGAGAAGCTGTGGCTGCCCCATCACTGGAAGTGTTCCAAGACCAGGTTGGATGGTGCTTTGAGCAACGTGGTCTAGTTAAAGGTGTCTCTGCCCGTGGCAGGGGGTTGGAACCAGGTTAATCTTTAAGGTCCCTCACCATTCTGTGATTCTGAATGTGGGTAAGAATGGCTGTCCACAGTGAAACCTACTTAAGCCAGGAAAGCCTATGAAAGAAATATTCATGTAAACCATATCCTAAGTTAAAATCATGTATCTTAAAGTAATGTGGGGGATTCTGTAAAAAGGATCAGCACTTGCTCAATTAAAACTGAATTAAGTTTCAATTCAGTTAAAACCATTTTTTAGTGCAAACAAGGCTTCCAAATAAAAGATAAGGAAAAGATGGCTTGGATAAAATCACTTTTACATTAGCAAAGTCAATCAGGGATCAGTGTTTAAGGAAGAACTGCAACACTGTGTTTCCAAAACAATAAAAATGAAGATCACAGGTTTCCTGATCATACGAGAAGTGTAACACACTACAGTGACCCTGCTATCTGAATGTGTGGCAGGAGAAATACAAACCACGAAATTAAAAACATCTGGTATCATTGTAAAGTCTTTTGTAGTACCGATTCTACAAATCAGATAACCTCTCAAGTCCAGAGACAGCATCTCCTTACACAATCCTTTTCCAAACAAAGCAGATATCTGAGTAAAAGACAGTTGTGCTGTTTGATCAGTTTTGAAGGGGACTGTTGATTTTGCATGTGTCCATTTATGTGTGTCTACTTGAGATGTCTTAGGACTTTTTTTTTTGAACTGCTGAACATCCGTAATTGACTGTTGAAATCATTCTAGTCCTTGGTGTTCATTTTAGCTACAAAATTAAACTGCAAAGTAACCCCTTAGTCACCAAAAATCAGTGTCACTTTAAGAGAAATAATAATTTCATTATTTTATACTCACTTATCTCCTCTCTTACTGACAACTGTTAAAATACGTATGTTTTAAATTACTGCATTCAAGGCCTCAAGTGCAAAATCATTATACATTTGTTGACATTGTCTCTAACAGTTAATGATCTTGTTAAGAGTATTCAATTTGTCTTGTTTGGCAGTTCTATTTTCTGTATCGTATTAACAAAGTTATATAAAAATCTTTTCTCTCATCAACTCATTATCCATTAATAATTTCTTTGCTCTGGAGTGGTCCAGCATTGTGTTCTGGAAGTTCTTTAAGACGTAAGCAACATATGTAGGATGTTTCTGCATCAATATATTCTAGGACCACCATTTTGGCAGGTCTTTCAGTACACAATCGGTTCAGATTTATACCTAACATCTTTACTCTGCAGCCTCAGAAATTTCTTCCTCCATGCTTTCCCAGTATCCTGATGCCTAGTTTCACAGATCTGGTTGTCTTTCTGTTATTTGCTTTGAACAGTCTCTTTCCACTTCTAGCTAAATATGGAATAAAGTATTTACCTTCAAATGCTTATCCTTTCTCTTTTCCTGTTGTAACTGTTACTATTGAAAGCTTGTGCCTTTGGTAGCATTTTAGAACCTTATATTAACCTTTTAAGCCATTTCAGAATATCACGATTTTTTTGTTCTTATTTTAGAACATTAGAAAATCAGAATTTCTTTCTTGCATTCAAATCCAAAGCAACGGTGAAGAGAACCTAGCTGTACTTTTAAAAACTCAGAACACCAAGGTCTGATCAGTATTCTGAAAGATGTCTTTCTTTTTTTTTTGGTGTACCGATGACAGAATCTGCAGATTCCCCCTTAGCTCTCTAGGGAGTCCTACGAATTTCAGATGCAGTAGGCCATGGTTCAATTTCTTGCTGGAATGGATTCCTCACAAGTAGGAATAATCCTTCATTTGATGTTTACTCAATTGGATAGATTTCTGTATTCCTTACTGGCCATATCAGGCCTTGCAATGCTTATTTATTCCTGCCAAAATGCACTCCTACATTAGCCAATTTTATTACACTTTATATGGTTGAAATGGCACTTTTATTCTATGACCTTATTTTCATTAGCTTAAAATAACTTCTCAAAACAATTACCTCTAGGCCAATACTTTCATGTTTGTTCTTGGACTAAAAGACACATTTTAACCATTTCTAGTTTGGAGAGAATGAATTCAGGAGGTTTTGAGGATGAGGCCTTCAAATATATAGAGATACAATTTGGTTTATTAAATATTTATCAATTACAAGGGTTTCTAATTTCCATTCAAATTTGTTATTTGTTCCCCTCCTAATTATAAATAAGTAATATATAATAACTCCTCAAACACCAGTTTAAAAAACATTTTGTTTTGAAATTCCTCATGAAGCTTGTCTCCTCTGTTAAAGTTATAAGGCAAATAAAGCACCTTTTGATTTGACTCACTACCTGAATTTATTAAATAAAAGTAGTAATAACTTAATATCTTTATTGCATGAATTATGCATAAGCTAACTTGTACACTATATGCATGTATTAATAAATTACCTAGATTACATAATTGTAATATATAGACTCATATATTTATTGTATTATAATACCTCAATTAAAATGTTTCTTAATCACATAACATAGATGTTAATATAATTTAAAATCTATAAAAGCTATATAACTAGTTCAGATTTAAAAATAATATGCTGTTCTCTAGGCAAGTACAGCACAGTATAGTATAATATATAACATGACATTATATGAACATATGGTCAATAAACATTTAACAATAATGCACTTCAAGGAAGCAGATTATTGAGCCTAAAAGACAGCATACAAAAATGGGAAAATGGAAAACTAGCTTTATGCAAACCTTATGCTGTAGCACTTGCCAGCTTGTGCCATGTACTCTTCAGCCATCACCGTATTTCCTGTGAACAACAGAAGATTCAAAATAAATCCACATCAGAACAAGCTACAGTTTTTATGCTTAAAATTGTTTATTTTTCCTTAATGATTATATAAATTGGGTTATCCACTATTACTGACAAATTTAGTATTGGTGAAGAAACTTCTAAAAGGATTTCTAATGTTTTCTTAGCAGGCACTGAATCAGAATTTTCAATTGCTACAGTACCATATAAAGAGTCTATTTAAAATGTATTTCAGTCCAATGCCTGACATAGCAATATCTCATCTCTCACCTTCCTAGTACCAGCACTATTCTCCAGTGCAGAAACAATTCAAATACACAGAGAGTCACATCAGCATTCTGTTGAGTTGTACATGTTTCAGCAAATAAAACAAGGTGATCTGACAAACACAGATATAGCTTAATCTTTTTGCATAAATCAAAAGCAGCAAATCAAAGCATTTCCTTTCATTTTACACAACATTGTGGAATTTATTTTCATAAAATGAACTCCAATACCTAATTGATTGGTTTCCAACAGTAATTTAGAGACAGATTTTCGAAGGCATGAAAGCCTATAAAGAACGCATCTAATTGATTTTCAGAGAGGGTCGAGGACTTGATCCTGCATTGACTGCCATCAGCAGTAAAATTTCCATTGATTTAAATAAGAACAGGTTCATATCTATAGAGAGTAGCTGCTATTTATGCCTCTCACATTATCCCTTCCATAGCCAGAGATCTCTTCCTATTTTTTTTCTTTCACAAATAATCTACACACTTAGACATGAGTGAAAATGCTGAGAGCATACATTCACGTGAAACAAAAGAAGAAAAAAATACAGACACTTGGTATAATTTACCTTGTATCACAGAAAAAATAACAACCCACATTTGCAAAGAAAGGTGATGAAAAGTTTTAACGCTGAAGTGAACACACTGCAACTGCCATTCTGTTTTATGGTGCCTCTCTTCACTGAAGTCAATGGGATTATTTATGAGTAAAACAATTTTGAATACAGAGTTTAGTTTCTAGGTATTTAGAAACAAATAGGTTTACTCCATCAAGTTTGAGGAATTTTACATAGAACTATTGCTTTGCTGCTGCAAAAGTGAGGAAAATGTTATCAAAGATTAATTTCTATAAAATTATCAAATACATTATCAAGAAATGAAACACTGTGATCTTACTCTGTTTAGAAATGCAACTGAATATTTAAAATTTATAATTATCTAAGGAATAACTGGTTTTAAAGAGAACTGTCACACTGATATATGCAAAGATCAAAAAGTGGTGGTAGTGTTATCATTCCAAACTCATCTAGATGAAACAATAAGATAATTAGGTGTAAAAAATTCATAGTCTTATGTTCAACACAGTAAAGGATCAATCTCATCTAAAGGCAAGGGGAGTGTACACCGTATCATCTAATCCAAAGTAGTGACCATCTTGATTCAAATGCAAAATGCCTATTCCTATGGCAGATGGAATTTACCAGGACAAAATGTTCAATAGAAAGATTACATTTCCAGTGGGGCAGAAAGGTATTTGTAAGTGTCTCATAACAGCTTTGATACAACATCCTGGATTTCAATTAGCATTGAGATAGAATGGCAATAATCCAGCAGTGAGACTACAAGCAGGTCTTTGTTTCTTACACCATTATATGTGGATTTCTGTTTCATTTGCAATAAGATATTCTAAGATTTCCAAAAGAAAAGAAATAGATGGAAATAACATTCCAGTCATTTTAATGTCAGAGGTATCACTTAGTGATGTCTGTCTGATAACTTTGCACTAGGAAGCAAGGGTGACATAATTCACATTTTTCCCCGCATAAATGAAAAGTGTCAAATTCCTTGAACCGCATGTGTCCCATCAGTTCTAGTAACCTCACTGTCCCATCTCATACTGTTAATATACCATATCCACTCTGATGCTTTTGATCCTTTTCTATGAAAAGTAATACGCCTTCTCAATGGAAATAAATATGAAATTTGCTTTAGTACATTTCAGAAGTTCAAACAATGGCCCACAGTAATTTCTACACTATAGAGGTCATCTTTTTAAGTTTTCAAATTTAGAATTTGCAGTCATTTAAAATGTTTACTTCTAAATATTATTTGAAATTTAAGAGAACCAGAATGTTCTTTTGAACTGATCATGGAACTAGGGAGTTGCAAAGGCAATTTTAACTGTCACTTGAATATCCATGACTGATTTTGAGTTAACTGCTGAAAAACTCTGGATAATGTTTGTCACACTTACTTTATACCTGTGTCATGAGGGTGGGTAACTGTCAACTTATGAGATGACAAAAAAAAGCTCAGAAATCATGAAGGTATGATTCAGCTGTTGATTTCTTTGTTAGTAAAAAAGTTACGATCTATGCCATGCAGGTATGATTTTAGTAACACTCAAAATTATATATGATGCCTTCCATTCAAAAAGCTTCCTTTCAAATCTCAATTCACATAGCTTTGGCTGAAGGAATTATTGAAATAGCTATTGAAATAGATGTGGTTAATTTAACACACTAAGAAACTGACACCAAGAAAAATAAAGATATGTCCATGACCTTGCAACCAGTGGCAAAAACTACTGGTGGCAAAACACCACTTTTCCTCCTTTGGTATCAAAATGAAAAAGGCATGACCTAACTCACTTTACCCCCCAAGTCCAGAGCAAGGACAAAAGCTGGGAAAATGGTCCCTTTTAATTGTTCTATGTACTACCCACAAGCTTCTCTATCTGAGAGAAAGAAATTCTACAAAATGCTTGATTTATCAATAAAAAATAATGATAAACATAAAATTATAAAATCTAGTGGATCTGTACTTTTTACTTCATCTTGAACTCTAACTGGCTGTTGTAAATATATCACAACAGTTGGTCAGTAGCTGTCTGTGGACATACACAATGAATAAAGCAAGCATCTATAATGGATTTTTTCCTCACTCCTGAATTACAGCCTGGACTACAGAATCCAGGGCAATAAATAACAAGAAAAGATGTAATACTTTATAATTATAGTGAAATAAAAAATAATTGTCCTGATAAATGAGAGTATTGCTTAAATATCACATTCTGCCACTGACTTTAAAAACAGTTGTAAGTACATTTTGCTTCTAAATACATGTCTGTAAATGTGTGCTGGAGCTTGCTAGCATTATTAGCATATACAATACTAACAGAAATAATGTCATTTAATAGTTGTCGTACCACTATTAAAAATTGAACAGGCTAGACCCTACTTCGTATATGTAATACAGACCAAAACCTGCCAAATTATGCATGTGTTTTTCCAATATCTGAATATATTATATTTCCTGTAGAATAAATGCAATCCCCCAGCTATAAACGTGTATTTAATATTTTATTATCATGAGATGAAATTTTATTAAAATATTTTTCTGCAGGAATAATGTAATTGAAGATTTGCTTTTTTTTTTTAATTGTTTATTTTTTTCAGAGAAGCAGAGTTTGTAAGCTACTGAAGCTTACAATTTGCATAAGATTCCAGATTGCTGTTTCACAATTACATCATGTTTTTTTTTTTCTTTCTTGTACTCACAGCACCATAGGAACACAGACTTGGAAAGGACATACAGAGATCAAGTCCAACCTGCTTTGGCAGAATTGTTGTACTTTAGCGTATAATAGCTGTCTAATCTCCTGTTAAAAATATCCAGGTAAAAAGATCTAACAAAACAAAGCCACAAACTGCTTTCTCTGAGACAAACAGGCTCCTATTTTATAAAACTTTTCCTGATGGAAATGACAGATTTCACTCCACAGAAAACTGAACACTGACAACCGTCAGGACTGTGGTGATGACATCTATGGTTAAAAGCATTTATTGAATAAAAATCTGTAAGTGGTAAAGTCTCCACTTATACACATACATACCAAGAAAATATACCTTATTTGCAGGAATTGTACACTTCTCTCAGCCTTTAAAAAACTGAAAGTAGCTGTTTAAATTTCTAACATTATATAATGTGTGTTTCATTGTTTCATGGCTTTCTTGAGTCTTAAAATCATATGTCATGAAAAAGATGTACACTTACTTAAGCCTATACAAGTTCCCACATTAGATTCCATTTACAAGCCTTACAGAAGGCCTTTTGCAGTTCTTCCTTTTTCTGTCTTAATACAGATGCACTAACGTAATCAAGGGCAGAGAATTATGTACTATTCAAACCTAAACACATTATTTCTTTCAAAATGTTGGGCTTTTTTAAAAAACTAATTACTCCCATAGGTCAGGCTATTTCACAAGGAAACATAATCCAAACCACTTGTCAAATAGATTACATAACAGGGTATTAATGTGGTCAAATTTTGTTCAAGCAAAGTAGAAAGATCAAATTTATCTTGATTAAAAAAAAATAAAAATAAATAAAAATAAAAGGCAAACCCAGAAGATAGGTTAAGACAATATGATGTGTTTGTCTAAGAAACCAATCTATAAATAAAACAAAGGCAATGTGGGCGTCTGGAGTATACAAAATTAGCCCTAAACTAGTACGTCGATGGGTTTAGTTAGCCAAATAATGTTTATGAGCATTATACGTGGTTTAAATTTAAAACATTCTTTCCATAGGAATGCACACAACTTTTGATTTTAACATTTCTGAAATGCAACAAAAATCTGAATCAAATTCAAATACAGTTTAGCTGCAACAGTCTTCACTAACAGCCAACCAGATTTTCAAAACACAAGTTTCTTGCATAAAAACTTTTGCAAGATCCACAGGAAATACCCTTTCAAACATTCAAAATTATATAAGGCTTAAACACCACTGTTATGGATGGAAGGACAAGGAGAATGAAGTTCTATCATAGTCTGGTTAATAATCAGCCAGAGAAAGGCTACTTCCAGTTTGGACCGAGTCTCTATGGATTTGTTTGGGACATGGAACACGTCCCTGTTATCTTGTCCCTTCTGACTGCATTTGCTCTGCGACTTGTGATATGTTCCAGCAGAATGAATAAACCAGATGGCTATATTAATTGTTACGTGATATTTACTGTGCCATTTCCTTTCTGCTCAGGTGTTTTATAAATACAGCCTAGGAGCTTGGATTCTGATAGTAATAAATACATTTCAAACTATCTACTGCCTTGCAACTGATGTTAAAAGTAAAGATTTATTTAAGTTAAAAAGCAGGAAATATTCTGGGAAATTTTTTATATTAAAAATTACTCTTTATGTGTTTGCTGTATAGGTTAATTCCATGTAATTTTTCAGACCTTCTTCTAACACATTAGCAAGTTTCTTACTAAAGACCAAAAAAAGGAACAAACTCTATCTTTACTTAGGTTGCTGACAGCAGTAAAATGACTCCACGGCACCAGTCTTTATTGAATAGTGCTGACTGATGCTGTCAGTCAGTGACTCAACTAATTCCTGAAAGAATGTGAAAAAATGAGAAGTTAACTGTTACAGTTAACAGCTGCAGAAGAATAAATGTTACTTTCTGGTAAGAGTGCAAGACTTGAAGCTAGGATTCCTAAATTCTAATCCCAGTGGCCTTGTCACTTCATCTTTTTAATTCTCTTACAACTTTAGTAAATAATTATGATGTACATAATATGGGTAATTATTTTGCATTTCTAGAATGAGATAATTTGATGTCACTGGATAAAAAGTGCTTTCATTTTTAGTGAAACTCAGTATCTCAGTGTGTCTTTGTTCATATTAACTCTAGTCTAGAATGCACTTTAAGGTTATATGAGATACTCCTTTTGCTTAACACACAGAAAGATCATGAAAAGTTAAAAAAAGCCCCTGAAAAAAGTGAACACCTCTCCCCTCATTCATCCTATTATCTTTTCAGCTAGTAACACTCCATAAAACATACAAAAGGAACTCTGTTATCAAATATTCAAACATAGTCTCCCTTCGACGGATACACAAAACTTCCATAAAGGTTAATGGGAGACAGATGCACAAACTGAGGGTAGGATATAGCCAGAAATACAACACAGCTGAAAATAGCTCCTTTTGACTGATCTCTTGGCAGTTTTCATGCTCTCTCTTAAAACCATTAGAACTATTGCAAGTTTTGGTGCATTACAGGATCCCTTAAGAAGCTCACATTATCCCCTCTCTTAACCACATAATAGAGAAAAATGATCATACCATACACAGACCACAGACAGAGGAAGAAGAACTTGCCTCGGAATTTTTCAACTGGTAAACCTATTTTCTATAATGCTTAGTAGTGAATCACTCTAAGTGCTGGACCATTCACTAGTGCATGTGTTTTGTGCCAAAGGTTACCAGATTGCAGATGTGTTCTCATCTCAGAAAGGACCCATCATTCACCATGACCTTATTTTGACACAACAGAAAAAAAATATATGCCCAGCAAGAAGGAATAGGAAAGAGGGAGTAGAAAGACAGAGAGAAACCTGTATTAGCAATGCAGCAAATCTTCTAAGGGAAAAGCACAGACTATTAAATGATACTAGACAACCTATATCTTTATATTATGGGATGAGATCTTCCTTATTATTTCAATCCCAGCAAGCCCCTAAGATGGACTTTTAATTTTCCTCAAATATGATAAAAGAAAGAAAATTAAAATGGAGCTTTAATGGAGGAAGGTAGGCCAACTGCCTTTTCCATCTCGCATACTGCCAGAGAGGACAGAGCAGCAGTGGCACTTAATTGAGAAGGAAACTACCACCTCCAGCACAGATCTTGGGCTCATGCTCCAGAGTAAGTCACTGTTCTCCAGCAGCACAATGAGGTGACAAAGCAAGGTGAGGGACCACTTGCCTTTGCTGTCTACCCTTCTTCTGATTCAGACAGCACATAAGTCTAATGTTTTCCAAAAGACAAAAGGAGAGGCTCTTCTGAATCAAATGGTATCTTCTTTTGTTTAGACTGGATTCCTGCCCGTCTGTCTACATGGGCACACAATCGCCATTAAATCTCATGTTCAAATCTTAAGCCATGTTCATTCTAGGCCCAACGCATAGAATGGGTGCATAAAATCCGCTACAAGCTGTTTTTCCAGTCCTAGATACAGAGAGAGTACACCTCACAGTATAACTTCTCCATGTTCTTAGAGAACATTACAAAACTGGGGTTCACTATACTGAAAAAAATACTGTCACCAGGAAGCTGAGGCCAGAATTTCTTGTTCACACTCACTTGTGAACATCTACAACCAGTATACTTTCTGAAACCTGTCCTCCCATCATGTACCTCATGAGCCTTCCAGCTGATGAAGAAATGAAGCAGATTATTTAAACCGCTACTACTTTTGAGATCAATGACTGCTAAAAAAATCACAAATGTACTTGGTAGAGTTAGCATTCTCTCAGTGTTTGTGTCACTGCTAAACAGACCCCAGTAGAGCTATTTGAAAACTATAGCTATCATTTACAAAGAAAGATCGTGTGTCAGTGCTGCAAAAAAATAGCTATTATAATTTCCTTGTTCTACAATGAAGGACTAACGTAAAAATAATAACATGACCTTCAGCAGATATACGTTGGTTCAGGACCAAGAAATACATTTCAGCCTTGAAGATCAATTACCAAAAATAAACCAGCTGAATTCATTACAAACATGAAATATCTGGCTCCTACATTCATAGTTTTAAATGTAAACTTGAAAAATATTACTGGAAAGCTTCAAATACAAAATAGGTGTTTTATGGCCAAACAAGAAGCGTATGTAGAACACAGAAATAAACCACACATTCCTCTTCTGAGGTGCACGCATTATTGTGAGTGGTATCAGAAAATTCTGGCAAATAAACTCAAAGACAACAGCTGTTTGTGGAAGTTCATTACTGTCATCTTCGTATTTCCACCTCTGAAGACAAATGCAACCCTTTCTCTTGCACATCATACAATTTTCTTTGACAGTTTCACTTATAGTTTCTCTGAATGGTAACACCCATACTCTTATGAAATGCATGGGGGTTATTTAACGATCGGAAGCCATCTAGACAACAGACAGTTTTTCTATTTTTTCTTAAGGTATAGTGTGAACCCTGCCTCACATGGAACACAACAGAGGACTAAGTAATCAACACCGATTCCTGCAGCAATTGGAAGTTCTCCTGGGAGCTACCCCAGCAAAGCACCCGACAACCTGTTCAGTCTATGATACATAACAGGATTGCTGCCTGACAGAGGCTGACTGTGAATGTTTTCCACTGCTCCCCAGCTAGGGTTCAGAAAATACACTCACCAGACATAAATGTTTGTAGAGCCAGTGACTTTAAATAAGCTATTTCAACTTGTAATAGCAGAAAAATTAACCCACTCTGGAGCTGATAGTTATTACCTCAAAAACTCCATTTCATACAGTGTTGTGAACAGATGCTGTACTTGAACTATAGGAGCTGTCCATATTAATTCTGCTTTGGTAAACACCGTTCTTGGAAAATCAGCAGCCCGAGGAAGCAAGCACTTCATCGGGACAGCAGTCACTAGCACTAACTCAGCAGTTACGAAAACAGGTAGAACTTCAGGTTTCCACAGATTATATGTGGCAATATATCCATTAATTCAGGACGAGTGGGAAACAGCAAAGTCCCTTATTACCAGTTGGTACTTGTATCAAAATGAAGTGTGTAACTTCATTCCTGTGTGGCGCTCATCAGTGCAGTGTGGTTTAGGCACCGCTTTGCCCCGTTCAGTACACAGTGAAGCCGCCTGCTGATGTGTAACGCCGCATCAACCTGACAACTGAACTCCACTTGCTGACATCCACGCCAAGCGGGTTCAGCGTTGATACTTTAGTCCCCAGCCTGACGCTCGCATCAAACCAGGCTTTTACACATTTTATCCTCAGGACACTGGAGCGATCACGGCTAC
>NW_009919440.1:0-18834 GCF_000696875.1 Nestor notabilis
GCGTGGGGCAGAAACAGTGTTGGGGCACGTCCCTAGGGGTGGGTGGTCGTAGGCGGAGTGGAATTCTCCGTGTGCTTGGGGAGCCAGTGGGCCTGGGGAAGTTTGCTCTCTGCGGGTGATTGGTGGTCGTCAGAGTAGATGACTTTTTACCAGTGGTACGTGCGGGGAGTGCCAGGTGGAGATGTATTTTGGTTTCTATACAAGAAGGTTTTAACCCCAAGAGGGGGATTAAGATGAAGCTGCGACTCTGCTGTGGGAGGACAGTTAATCTTTGATGAGCGAGTGTATCAGTTTGGGAAGAGAAGAATGTGAATAGCCTGGGACTGAGGGTAAGGTTGAGTTACTAAAGAAAAGAGAGGGTCTCTGCTCATGGAAACTTGGTCAGGTCCTGGTGCACAGTATGCGAAGATGTGAGTAGTGGAGAGAAGGGGGAATCCAGCTGTGAAGGATGTTGGTGTCAGGAGGCAATGGAGGAAATATTTTGTCCATGGGGAAAAAAAAAATAATCAGGAAGACAATAGTCACTAGTGACTCCCTGGACTGTTAGGCAGCAGGTGCTTATAGTAACAGCTGTTCCCTCCACTCTCTCCAATGGCCTAGTCATTCTAGGCCAAACCAGTGCACACTGAATTCTGTTGCTAGAAGGAGGAAAATGGTTAAGTGGAAGTTTTCTTTATTTCTTTTTTGATTTTGAGATGTATTAAATATGCTAAAAGACAGGTTACAGGAACACTGTATGTGGTGCTTCAGGAACTTGTTTAGAAATAATCTGTATATTATTGTGCCTATGTGAAGGGCAATGCGAAGCTAAAATGTTTGTTAAGCTATAAGATACAGCAAAGCAGCATAGCACCTTAATCCTAAAAATACAGCAGCTTTATTACTTTGAGTAGAACTGCTAAAGTAAAGCTAATACATAAGAACTGTCAGGTTCAGTTTGTAATCCTTGGTTTAACTGTGAATGCTGTTATAGATTTAAATGGAACAACACAGATCTTATTTGTATGGTCTGCATTTCGCTTACTTCTGAGTACAATGTAGTTTAGAGGGAGAGAGAGATCTGTGGATTGAGTTGGCACAGCATCAATGAACAGGGGAGAAAAATGCTGCTTAACATCTAATGGAGATCTGTTCAGTTTTGTATTTTATCACTAGTTGATATATTTGTTTTGAAAACCCTATAAGGAGATATTTGTTACTTTGCTAAGAAATAATTGTAGGGAACCACAAGAAATACTGTTCAAACGTTTTAATGCTGAGGGCCATCAAGTACTGGGATGGATTGCCCAGAGACATTGCTGAGTTTCTTTCTTTGGAGATACTCAAAAGCTGACTGTACAAGGCCCTTGGCAGCCTGCACTGGTTGACCCTGCTTTATTCAGGAGCACTGAGGAAGTGATCTCCAGACATCCCTTCCAGCCTCAGCTGTTCTGTGATTCTGTAACTAGTAGTCCATAACTTTTCAAACATGTCTGTGTCCCTCTTCATACAAAGGAAGACTCTTCAAATGGATCTTTACAAACCTTGGCTTGGAATTGGTGTTCAGTTCCATAGGATTTGTAAGTTTTCTATGTAAGCTCTTCCAGAGCTCATCTTCAAGGTGTTTCTGCCCTCGGCTTTAACTGACTTTGAATGTTGACATAATAAGAACAATTTTGTTGGTATGAAGTGAACTTGTGCCATATATGCAGAGGCTCAGTTGCTTGTTAAAGTTTAACCCAGACATTTTTTGTTAATAGAGAGACCAAAAACCAGAGACTGAACCTGCATGAAGATTTTTTTTCCCAGAGAACGTGATAAGGTACAGTGTTTCCATTCTGACATTATAGACAGTGGATTTTTTTTTTTTCCCATCAACTTGCTGTTTGCAGTGCTAATTCTAGTGGTGTCTTGTAAGACTTAATGTTTGACCAGTATTTTCCGAACCTCTTAAGTTCTATGGCCTGCACTATGTTGGCATCTTGTTACCATGATGGATGACTCTGTTAAAAACCCTAAACTAGACTGATTGTGTGGGTGTGTGTTTGTTGAATTTTTTTAATAGTGTTGTTTAATATTCAGAGGAACTTGGAGAAGGCAGGAGTCTATATGCTTTGGCCACCATGTCTGGAGTTGGCAGTAAACGGGCAGCTGGAGAGCCTGGTCCTTCTGCACCTCCAGAGAAGAAGGCGGGAGTTGAAGATTCAGGGACCACTGTGGAGACCATAAAGCTTGGTGGTGTTTCTTCAACGGTATGTCTTTCTCCCCCCCACACCTCTCAACCTCTTTCATTTTTTCATCTGGAAACAAAAGTAGCTCTCTGCCTTCTGAATGAGTCCAGAGATCTGGCTTGTGTGCAGTGTGCTCTGACATTTGCCTCTGTACAGGAGGAGATGGACATCCGGACCCTACAGACCAAGAACCGGAAACTAGCAGAGATGCTGGACCAGAGGCAAGCCATTGAAGATGAGCTACGGGAGCACATCGAGAAGCTGGAGCGCCGGCAGGCCACTGATGATGCCTCTCTGCTGATTATCAATCGATACTGGAATCAGGTTAGTAACATGCTTTGTTACTTTATATACACTGTTCTTTTGGCTCTTCTTGTGTTCCACTGCACTCCTTTTATTCACATCCATTCTTTGTCTTGTCTGTCCCATCATTCAGTTTGATGAAAATATCCGCATCATCCTTAAACGCTTCGACCTGGACCAAGGTCTTGGAGACCTTTTGTCTGAAAGAAAAGCGCTGGTGGTACCAGAACCTGAACCAGACTCGGACAGTAATCAGGAGCGCAAAGATGAGAGGGAACGAGGTGAGGCAGCTGACTGGGGATAGTGGAAAAGATGGATTTCAGTGGTGGACAATGTTTATGTCCCTTTCTAAAGGGTGACAGAGGCTCTCTGATTGTGAAGACTAGTGATATGCTGCCTGCCAGAGCACATTTACTTTTTTGCATCTCTTTCTGTTCCCAGGTGAAGGATTAGAGCCGGCATTTTCCTTCCTAGCTACTCTAGCCAGCAGCACCAGTGAGGAGATTGAATCTCAGCTGCAGGAGCGTGTAGAGTCATCCCGCCGTGCTGTTGCCCAGATTGTGACAATGTATGACAAACTGCAGGAGAAAGTGGATGCGCTGTCCCAAAAGGTGAACAGTGGAGGTATGTCCAAGGTGGCTGATTCCCCTTCAAGAATCCTCAGCTACCTCCAGCTTAGACATGATTCTGCATTGTAAGCGTTAAGGCCTTGTCCTCCTCTCAGCTGGGGTAGAGTTAGTTTTCTTCCTAGTAGCTGGTGTTTTGGCTTTTGTCTGAGAACACTGCTGGTAACACACTGGTGTTTTAGTTGTTGCTCAGTAGTTCTTACCCTGACCAAGGACTTTTCAGTTTCATGCTCTGCCAGTGAGGGGGAGCACAGGAAGCCAGGAAGGAGCAGAGACAGGACACCTGACCCAAACTGGCCAAAGGGGTGTTCCATACCACAGCACGTCATGGCCAGGAAAGAAACTGGGGGGAGTCACCCAGAAGGGAAGGTCGCTGCTCGGGTCAGGCTGAGTATCAATTGGTGGGTGGTAAGCAATTGTATTGTGCATCACTTGGGTTTATTTTTTTAACTTTCCCCTTTTTAGTTTTATATGCTCTCCCCTTGTTACTTCCCTTATCATCATTACTATTAGTAGTAGTATTTTACTTGATTTCAATAATTAAAGTTTTCTTATCTACACCCATGGGTTTTACTGTTTTTCCTGTACTCCTCCCCATCCCATTGGTCGTAGGGAGCAGTGAATGAGCAGCAGTGTGGTACGTATTTTCTTACAGGGTTAAACCATGACAGACATAGTCCTTCTCATGCTTATTTATGTTCCAAAATAAATTGGCATAGCTTTCCAAACTCTCAATAACCAAAACCACTAACAAAGACTAGAACTGCATGCTAGAAATGTATTATAGCTGCCTGTAAATGTGAATGGTGAGAACTCTGCTGGGCTAAGGGAAGGCTTGTTCCGGCCAGTAGTGTGTTCATGCACCTGAGAATTTAACAGATTACAGTTGAACCTTACCAGCTAGCTGTCCTGAGCCACTGTATAAAAGAAGTAGTGAAATCAGTATTGCAAACTGATGCTGGACTCCCTCTCGTTTGCAGTTTAGTAAAAGATGTAGCGATAACCAACTCCTCAGTTACAACTGAGTTTTGAGCAAAGTAGTAGCCATCTGATGTCTTGATATGCCCAGTATAGTTGCCAGTTTTGAATGCAAAGCAGAGCTCTGCAGAAGAAAGCCAAATGACTAGCTTCTGAAAATTAAGGTAGCAGATTTGATTTACACTTAAATGACTCTCTGAAAAAACATAAGGTTAGAATTTTAATCTATTGAATGAAAATTTAGGTGGGATATCAAGTCATCCTCCTTGGTTTGTCTTCCATCCAGTGTTCTATATGCTTTGATCAAGGAGCTCTGGAAAGTCTAGCATTGGTGTAGTGAAGCATTACTGTCCTTAGCTGGCAGTCTTGAACTCTGTAGTAGCATTGGCGTTAGTGCAGTATGAGCTTGTACTCAGTTGCTGTAATTCCTTACTGTGAGAGTTGTGAGACACTGGCACATGTTTCCCAGAGAAGCTGTGGCTGCCCCATCCCTGTTCAAGGCCAGGTTAGACAAGGCTTGGAGCAACCTGGTCTAGTGGAAGGTGTCCCTGCCTGTGGCAGAGGGTAGGAACTAGATGATCTTTAAAGACTTTCCACCTGTGGTAGCAGGTTTACACATGAATTTGATCTGCATTAGGGTGTCACTGGGTTACAAGGGCATGTTCTGTGTGGCTGGTGCAGAATTAGAATGGTCTCTAATATTAGGGGATGGTAACTGACAAACAGAAATCTGTAGTACGTTGAACTGCGGAGCCTTTTGCTTGGTGAATGCAAGTCAAAGCTCTAGAGATCAGACGAGATCCACCTGCTGGAGAAATGCAGTAAGCATAAGTTAACCTCAGAAGTTTCCTTTTCTGTGTGTTTGTTTGGTTTTTTTTTCTGACTTTGCTGCTTAAGAATTAAAACCAGTTTTCCTTGTTTGTGTTCATTTCCTTTTCTTTATGCATCTTTCAGACATTACATTGATGGAAGAAGCAGTCCTGGAGCTTAATACCTACTTATCGCATGAAAATGGACGGCTGCAGGAACTAGCTGATGTTCTTCAGGAGAAGCACCGAATAATGTCTCAGGAGGTATACAAAGGAGAGAGAAGGAAATTTGCTTTGGTGTCCTGTTTGGAATAATTTGTGGTTACCATAGTTTGGAAAGCAGGTATTGCCTTGGAGAGGGACAGGAGCACACAGTTTGAAAGTTAACTTCTGAATGAAGCTTATGGAAAGGGTGGGTGTTGTGGAGAACTATATGTAGATTTTGCTGTGCAATTTAGATTGATTTGCTTATTACATCACTGAATGAAAGAGTATAATCAGATCGGTGAGTTGAATGAATTTGATCTCGAAAGAAAACAGCAGAGGAAGCGGTAAGGTGGTTGTGTAACATATGAGATGTTTGACATCACATCCTTGTAATTTCAAATTCCTTGATTTCTCTACATTGTGTGTGAAAGCATAATGACATTAATTACAAGGTGATCCCAGTCATTCAGGGCTTCACATAATTGGCAGTATTTGTCTCAGAGGTTGCTGTTCCTTTAAAAATTGTGTTATTGCTGGCCTTCCTTAGTGTTAGAGCACCATGTACTTCAGTAGTGTGTTAAGTAGTGAACATATGGATTTAAAACATTAGGAAAAGAAAAAAAAAAGCCTTTGAGTAAGCTTTGAGGTGGTTACCTCTCTAGTCTGCCAGATATTACCAGCTTGTTGCTCTTTCTCCATTTTCAGTTTTATTTTCAGTCCTATTTTCATTACTATGTTGCAATTCAGCTGGCATAACATTCAGCACAGTTCATCGAGTAGTCTGTTGCCACAGCAAAAGATGGGTTGAAAGCATATGAATCCGGGGTTTTCAGGAAAAAAATTAATACTGAGCAGTCTCAGAAAATGCTTCTAATAGAATGATTCTATTCAATTTGCTGGCTGAAACAGTCTCTTGATTGCAGTTCTCCAAACTGCAAGAGAGAGTGGAGACAGCAGAATCTCGGGTGTCTGTTCTGGAGACTATGATTGATGACCTTCAGTGGGATATTGACAAGATACGCAAGAGGGAGCAGAGGCTCAACCGGCACTTAGCAGATGTTCTGGAACGAGTAAGTACCATCTTTTTTGTCAGGAAACCAAAGAAATGGGTGTCATTTTGAAATGTGTGACATCATCTTATGGTACTTCGCTGTGAGAACTGAGAATCTGTAGTGTACTGTCTTTGGTCTTGAATATGCTATATCAGTCTTGGCATTTAACTGGACACTGATAAAATCTGTTATCTTTTTTTGCAGGTAAATTCCAAAGGCTACAAGGTGTATGGAGCTGGGAGCAGCCTCTATGGGGGCACAATCACCATTAATGCCCGCAAGGTAATGGCATGGGCTTGGTTGTGAAGAAGAGGAAGAATTAAAGTCAAGGAGAGTTTGTGTGTAGGGCCATAAATTGGAAGAAAATTTATATACCTCCTTTGTCACAAGTCTAGGCAACTCTGGGCAAGCCATTTTGTCTGTGCACAAATTTCCTACTTAGAAACAGACCTGATGGATGTAGGCTCTCTCAGTCGGTAGTGTTACGTGACTTAGTCTGTAATTACTGTACACAGAGTTACCTAATTAGTACCCTCAGTAGATATAACAGTAGTATTTACAAGCAGTTTATCCCCAACAGTTTGAGGAGATGAATGCAGAGCTGGAAGAAAATAAAGAGCTTGCTGGGAATCGCCTCAATGAGTTAGAGGAACTACGCCAGGATCTTGAGGAAGTAACAACACAGAATGAAAAACTCAAGGTGAGACATCAGTACCTATTCTGAGGATGAAGGTGGGCTGTGTGGTTAGTTGCTGGCTGTCTTGTGAACTGTGTCCTTGGAAAACCTCATTAATGGTATTCTACTCTGTGCTTGCTTTTTAGCTAGGTTGTATTTTGTACAAGCTCACAGGTTTGTGAGAGACTTGCAGTTCAGTGCATTGGTGACACCATGCGGTCATCGTTGGAAATGGGTTTCTTCCTGTTTTCTGTTCTGATCTATTAACTAGGCATCATTAAAATATGCTGAAAACTAATTTCAGCTTTTCAGAAGTATTTACTTCTCTTCCACCTCCCCCCTGCCCCGTGCAAGGGGAATCAATGAACCAAAAAATACCCCATGAACTTGCGTAGGAGAGCTTGGCTCTTGGAAGAGTCAGTGAATTTAAATCTTTCCCTGTGTGGTAGAGTGAATAGATAGGAAGCAGTGTATGAGTTTCGTATGTCTAAATGGTAGTAACACAAAAAGCTGTGACTCTGTGGTAGATAAGTATATAATACAGATAATAATCCAGATTTTATCATAGTGATCAATAGATCTGTTAGTCTGTTATAAGAAACCTCTGAGCTTCTAACCTAAGTTTTAGAGATGAGATTCCAGAAACTGTCTTGAGGCATTTTTGAATTCTGTTTATCCACGAGTTTGTTTTGAGAGAGACACCATTTGGCTTATAGCTTCTTTTTTCTCTTTAATTAGTGTTAAGATGTGTGTGTGTATGTATGTGTCTGTTTCACTCTGGTAGTCAATGATTTGCTAACCTCTTTTGGTAAGAAAAATTCGGATTCTGTACTTCTGTTTTTCTCATTTATCTTCCTTTCAATCATTATGTTTTTCACTGGTAGAAAGCAAACATAATGCCTACATGTATTTTCTCTGTTTTCTATCATGCTTTTCTGGATGTCCATCTTCAGTAATTTAGGTGATTATAGTTTTACAGGAAGTCCACTGAAAAGGTGTATCATGTTTTCCAAGCTCATATCTTTGAGAGAAACTGTTGCAGAACCTGAGAATCAAAAACTTTAGTCACTGGCTATGCAAGAGAAACAGTCTACTGCAATACAGAGAAAGCATAGACTTCAAACTGGTATTGAAGCATCTACCTTGTAGCAATGCTGTTAAAGTTCTGCTTTTGTCTTTGCTTCTGGCAGCTTGATTCACTGTTCTCCTACCTTGCAAAATAGGTATCAAAGACAAGGAAATAAATTTTATTTGTGTGGCCTTTTCTTGTGTTCTGACTAGGTTGAGTTGCGACGAGCAGTGGAAGAGGCTGTGAAGGAGACCCCAGAATATCGCTGCATGCAGTCGCAATTTTCTGTTTTGTATAATGAGAGTCTCCAGCTGAAGGCACACCTCGATGAGGCCCGCACTCTGCTTCATGGTACCCGCACCACGCATCAGCGCCAGGTGGAACTGATTGAGGTAGCCCCTCTCGTCTGTCAGATTAGTGAACATTTTCATCTTTCTGAACATCACTGCTGGGTCTGTGTGGCTCTAGGAATGGTCAGGAAATTTATCTTCCTGGCAGTAATTCGTTTGTTCTCTGGTACCTCATGTTGCTGAGTGAGACATAACTCCAGGGTCACAGCACCAAGTTCTGTCCCCTTCTTACTCCTCAGAGGGATGAGGTCAGCCTTCACAAGAAACTGCGCACAGAGGTGATTCAGCTAGAGGACACCCTGGCACAAGTCCGCAAAGAATATGAGATGCTGAGGATAGAATTTGAACAGACTCTTGCTGCCAATGAACAAGCAGGTATGGAGTTTTTCGGCTGTATTTAAAATCAAACTAACACCACCACGACCTCCACCCCTGCCCATTAGAAACTTTATTGCAGTAAAACACCTGGTTTGATTCTGTCTGTTATTATTAAATACTTATTCTGGCAAGTTTCTATCTCAAAACCCCCAAAACTCTTCATGTGTTTTGTGGTAGGCCAGTTCCATGTTATCTGACTTCTTTTTAGATACTTCAAAATGCATACATTTTGCTAACAGTTTGGTTTATGACAGAGTATTTTGTATTATTAAAATACTCTGGGGAAGATTCATTCAGCTCTGGGGCCCCCAACATAAGAAGGACATGGACCTGCTTGAATGAGTCCAGAGGAGGACTATGAAGATGATCAGAGGGCTGAAGCACCTCTTCTATGAAGACAGGCTAAGAGAGTTGGGCTTGTTCAAACTGGAGAAGAGAAGGCTCTGGGGAGACCTTAAAGCAGCCTTCTAATACGTAAAGGGGGGCCTACAGGAAATCTGGAGAGGGACTTTTTACAAGGGCAGGTAGTGACAGGACAAGGAGGGGATGGCTTTAAGCTGACAGAGAGGAGATTTAGATTAGACATTAAGAACAAATTGTTCACTATGAGGGGGAAGAAGCACTATAACAGGTTGCCCAGAGAAGCTGTGGATGCACCGTCTCTGGAAGTTTTCATGTTCACGCTGGATGGAGCTTTGAGCAGTGTGGTCTGTGGAAGGTGTCCCTGCCCATGCCAGGGGATTGGAACTAGGTGATTTCTAAGGTCCCCTCCATCCGCAAACCATTCTATGATTCTGTGATCTAGAAGATATCTAAATGACAACCTGGATAGGAACCAGTAACTTTCAAATTTCATCAGGGGAAATAACTTCTTTATTTCTGAAGTAGCATTTAAATTGTAGAGATTTTTGTAGCATGACACTTTGCACTTAGGAACCTGGGGGAAAAAAATAAGTGAAGTTAATGGGGAAATTAGGACTGTAAATGTGCAAGGTCTTACGGTTGCATGTAAAACTGGCATGGCTCTTTTCTACACTTGCTCTTTTCTACACTTGCTCTGTTGTGTGGCAGAATGATAATAGTTTTATTTTGGTTCTTTATTGTTCACACTTAGCTTGTTCTCTATCTCCATGGGAGTCTCTCGGAAACTTTGCAAAAGTGTGTTTTGTTACAATTGTGTTTTCTGTTTCTGTAGGCCCAATTAATCGGGAGATGCGTCATCTCATCAGCAGCCTCCAAAACCACAACCACCAGCTCAAGGGAGAGGTGTTAAGATACAAGCGCAAACTGAGAGAGGCCCAGTCTGACTTGAGCAAGGTATCAGAGCAGGAAATGCTGGGAAAGAGCAGAAAGTGCTTTGGAGAAGGGGGAATGCTGTCAGCCTTGCCTGCAATATCAATTTTTCTGATACAGCATGCAGCGTAACTTTTGATGGAGCTCTACGCTCTACTTTAAGCTTACACTTACCAAATGAATGGTCTTCCTTTGTAGCACTGGAGTGCTCCATGAAAAGTAGTAGAAATTGTGGAGGGGGCGTGCAAGCATGGGTCTGGGTAGACAAAGGGAGATAAGGTAGACTTCTGGTGAAGAACTTAATGTTTTGTTTTCTTCTGTGTCTTCTTTCTTGCTATGGTGCAACAGATCCGCTCTCGCAGTGGTAGTGCTCTCTTGCAGTCCCAGTCCAGCACTGAAGAAACAAAAGAGGAACCTCCAGAGATCAAGCAGGAACCTGATGATCCTTCTGCCCAAGTGTCTGTCCCCAAGGCCACCTCTGAAGATGTTAATGAAATGAAGGCCAGGCGAGATGAAGAGGAACGGGAGCGGGAGAGACGGGAGAGGGAGAGAGAACGAGAGAAGGAAAAAGAGAAAGAGAGAGAGCGAGAGAAAGAGAAAGAAAAGGAAAAGGAACGAGAACGGGAAAAGCAGAAGCAGAAGGATTCTGAGAAGGAGAGGGAGTCCAAAGAAAAGGAGAAAGGGAAGCATGAAGATGGAAGAAAGAAGGAGGCTGAAGTGATCAAGCAACTGAAGGCTGAACTAAAGTAAGAATTGTTGTCCCTCCCTTTCCTGCTTGAGTAGTACTCCAACTGGAGGGTTTGTGCAAGATGACCTGTAGCTTACAAGGTCAGCTTCACTGAAGCAGAGAGGTTCTTGGTACCCTCTGTGTCTGACTGTGATTTGGACAATGTAGTAACACTTCTACGACCACCTAAAACATGAATTACCAAACCATTTACTTCATGGTGTGGGCCAAATAATCTTTATTTTCTGCTGTCATAACAGTTGTGTAAAGCTTTACAGCAACAGGTTATTAATAAAGGTCACAGTGTTCTTCATTTGTCTTGGATCAGCACCAAAGCAAAGATGGAGAGTTTGTTGCTTACTGTTACAGTACATGTTTCCTCCCCACCCCACTTGGCTTTTCAGTCCATGGGCCTGAACATACTTCTTTTCAGTTTTCAGCCTGTACTCCTTGGCTAAAAGAAACCAAGGATGACTCCATATATGTATCATGTGGGAGATGGAGAGAATATTGCTCTGAGTTTCATGCTGGATATGTAGCAGCATAGCTTTTCTGCTTGTTCTCACAGTTGCCTGTCTCTCTGTTGCAGGAAAGCCCAGGAGAGTCAGAAGGAGATGAAGCTATTGTTAGATATGTACCGTTCTGCCCCCAAAGAACAGAGAGACAAAGTACAGCTGATGGCAGCTGAGAAGAAGGCAAAAGCTGAGGTAAATCTCATTTCTCTTCTGGTTTTTTTTCCTTTAGTGCATTACTTAAAACATCTTCTTGGATACTCTGCACCTGAACTGTGTTGGTTTTGGCTCTGTCAAAACTGAAGATTGTTTCTCTTCTCATTTTTGTCACTTAGGAGAGAGGTTGGAATGGTCTGGAGATGAACAGGGAAATTTTGGGATGTCCTCCTCTGGGAAGGGATAATCCCTTTGCCCACGCTGAGGGATGGACATGGCTCCTTCTTTCTTAGTTGCAGATTCAGCCAGCAGCGAAGCCAAGCCCTTGTCCCAGAGACATACACACACAGAGGTCACTGACACAGCCAGTCACACCGCCACAGACAAGGTGCTACCTTCAACAGCATGTACATACAAGGCTCACAAGACATAACCATAGACAGACAAGTTCCCTTCCTCCTCTTTAGCCAGTAGAGATAGAATATCACTAGTGCAGGCACACACTAAATGATCTGTAGGTTCACAAGCGCACGTACATTTGCAGATCCCTCAAGTACCAACATGGCCCCTTGTGTTTGATACCCACTGTGATCCCAGGCCCTTTTACCTTTTTCACATACAGGTCTCACTGGTAGCTAGCACTTATTCCGTTGCAGCACACATACATATAGGGTAGAGAGTTAGATTACACAGAGATGGTAAAGAAAGTATTTAATAAGATACAAGAAAATAAGACAGGCTGCAGTGATCATGCACAGGGCTGAGCCAGACAAGTGTATACTGACTGGCCAAATTTTACATGTGACTAGCTCCTTTTATGTCCTTCTCTGTCTAACCCTAATTTTTTCATTCTTGCTCTCCCTTCCCCTGCGTGTCCCTCCTGGGTTTGTACAACTCTTACTGATTCCCACAGTTTTCCCAGTCCAGGATCCACACCTGGTTTACAGCCATATCAATTGCAAAGTCCAGGTTTATGTTCCTGGAAGTTATGCCTGTAGTTTCTTGGTAACCTATCAGTTACTGTGACTGGGGAGATTTGGTTTTTGTCTTTGTCTCCATGTTTATTTTGTCAGGTCTGTGTCTCTGTGTATTTTCTTTCTAGTTTCCTCCTCCCTTACATCTGGTTCCCAATTGACAGGATCCAGTCGGATAACCCTGCTGTAGTAAACATTCTCACACTCTTATTTCCTCTGATCAGTTAATGTGACTGACCAGGTTTGTTTGGTTCACATCATTGCTTTTCTTACAATTTATCTATCAGATTTGTCTCTGTATGTTTTGTTTGTGGCTTCTTCCTTTTCTTATTATCCCTTTTTCTACTGAAAAAGGTTCTTGACCAGGTGCCCTTAAAGGATCAGATGCTGTCCATCCACATACCCTCACATGCAGAACTGCAGGAGGCTGATGTTCCTATTCTGATGCTGTGGAATTTTCAACGGTTTTGAAATCAAGATCTTGGGCTTACAGCCCATCTTAATAGTCTCTCTACCAGTAATAAACTTTCCTGTCAAGAAGAGATGGATTTTCTTTTTCCGTCCTTTGAAAGCAGTTTTTCCGGTGTTTCAGAGAATTGTGGGGAAAACAAGCTTTTAACATTCAGGCCACATTCTTGTATTTGTGTCATTTGTGTTTTGTCCTTTCTGTAGCTGGAAGAACTGAGGCAGAGGGTGAAAGAGTTGGAAGACAAGGAGAAAAAGGAGAGTAAAAAGATGGCTGATGAGGATGCCCTCCGCAAGATCCGAGCAGTGGAGGAACAAATTGAGTATTTACAGAAGAAACTAGCCATGGCTAAGCAGGTGAGAAGTTTCTGAAGCGTTCTGCTGAAGCACCTGGGAAGGAATTACCTTCAGGTTACAGCCGGGAAGATTACCTGAGAGAAGGAATTTCTGTCTCTGTACGTGCCAGAGATGTGAGTTTTGTCCCTATTTGTCAAAGGGGAAAAGCCAAGAGAAAAACCCCAACGATCAAAAACCCCCACAACACTAGGGTGTCGCAAACCTCATGGTGGGGGTGGTGGGGAATGTTTGTGGCCTACATGAGGAGCACAAGAGAGATGTCTGGATTGGCCTTTATGGGAGGAGGTTACAATTTCTTTTTAAAAGTATTTGCTGCACAGTTCATGTAATTAATACATGTGCATGGTACTATGAGAGACCTTTTTCCACAAGAAAGGGCTTAATCTACTGATAAGAGAGCAGGAGGACCTCAGTAGGGGAGAGGCAAGCGAAGTGTACTTGACATGTAGATTTTTATAATTCGGATTGTTTTCCTTATAGTACAAGACTGTTCTATCTTGTCACTTACTTCTTTAATGTTGAAGTGGCCTAACTGAGTTTAAGGGGCTTGGCAGCCTGTTAGTTGGAATCTGTCAAGCTGTTCACATGTAGAATCTTTGGCCTTGTGGTTATGACAGTGAAGTTGAGAGTTGTTTTCTGCCTAGCTCTGCCAATGAATGTGTCACAGCTGAAATTGCCAGCAGACAAGCCACAGTCTGCATATACTTTTGGAGATAACCATCTCTTTTCTACATCTTCTAGTTCAGGGTATGTCTGCTGTGGTGTAGATTTCTAAGGAACACTTTTTTTTCTAATTGCTGGGAGATGCTGTTCTCTGATACTGAGACATGTTCCTTTATCTGTGCTAGGTTTAGTGTCTGGGTAAAATGTCCAAGGTCATTGTAGGGAGTACAGGAGACAGTTTTGCCAGAGCCTGGGATTCTTTTGCAGGAGGAGGAGGCCCTGCTGTCAGAAATGGATGTCACAGGCCAAGCTTTTGAAGACATGCAGGAGCAGAACATCCGCCTGATGCAGCAGCTGCGGGAGAAGGATGATGCCAACTTCAAGCTGATGTCAGAACGCATCAAGTCCAACCAGATCCACAAGCTGCTCAAAGAGGAGAAGGAGGAGCTGGCAGACCAGGTTTTGACACTGAAGACTCAGGTAACCTGTGAGAACGAGAGAGGACAACAGAACTGATAGGGAAGGGTGGAGGTGTTGTGGGTTAACTCTGGTAGGCAGCTAAGCTCTACCGGCTGCTTGCTTAACTCCCCCACAGTGGGAAAGGGAAGAGAATCGGAAGGGCAAAAGTGAGAAAACTGGTAGATTAGGCAAAGACAGTTTAATAGGTACAGCAAAAGCTGTGAGCACAAGCAAAGCAAAACAGGTATTCATTCACTGCTTCCAATGGCAGGCAGGTATGCAGCCATTTCCAGGAAGGCAGGGCCTTATCATGTGTAATTCTTACTTGGGAAGGCAAACGCCATCACTATGAACATCCCCCACTTCCTCCTTTCCACCAGCTTTTCTTGCTGAGCACAGCATCATGTGGTATAGACTATTCCTTTGGTCAGTTTGAGTCAGCTGTCCCAGCTTTGTCCCATCCCAGCTTGTGCACCCTCAGCCTGCTTGATGGCAGGCAGCATGAGACACAGAAGGACTTGATAGTGTGCAAATACTGGTCAGCAACAGCAAACCCAGTAGGGTATTACTGATGCTGTTTTGGTCCCATATCCAAAATACAGCACCAAGGATGTTGGTTCCAACAGTGAACCAAGATGTTGGATCACTGTTCACTGGCTTGCAGTGATTCTGTAAGCCACCTTCCAAAAAATAAGGTCTTTGTTGAGAGTACTTGATAAGTTTTGAAGTGTTTGCCAGAGAGGCCTGGATACAGCTCTTAGACTGCCAGTGTGTCTGTTGAGAGACAAAAAGGCAAGCTGAAGAGGTACTCCATGGTGATGGGGAGGCAGGGATAGTTTTAGCATGCAGCTTTAATGACAACTCTGAAGACCTACAGAACATGCATTTTGGTCCTCCTATACCTCCTCTCTCCCTTTCCAAGGTGGATGCCCAACTGCAGGTTGTACGTAAGCTGGAGGAGAAGGAACATTTACTGCAAAGCAGTATTGGAACAGGCGAGAAAGAACTGGGTCTCCGAACACAGGCCCTGGAAATGAACAAACGTAAGGTAAGTTGTTGCTTGATTTCCTCTTGGATTGTAAGATGGAGTTACTGTCTTGTGGGATGCATAGAAGGCTCCTAGCTCTCACTCATAGTATGGACCGTGATATTCCCTGGTTTTGGACTAGTATACTACAAAGCTGGCGAATCCTGAAGAGAGTTCTGATTAAAGTATTGTAGACCGATGTTTCCTTTGATAAGGGGGAGCAGGTCATAGGTGTTTCTGTGAAAGTCTGGTTAGGGAGCTGAACTAAGGTGCCTTTAAAAGGAAACCTATTGCGAAAGAAGCAGCAGCCAGATGAAATTAATTGGGGTCAAAACTTTTGTAGGAAGGATGGGGTAAGTAAAAGGAAAATATGGCTGGGGAATATTAAGACCTTTAGCAAATGTCTAAGATCAATAAAGTAGGTCTGTTACAAGTAAAATAAGACTAAGTCTCATGGTAGATGCTACCTTTGTTTTTAAATCTTCAATAGAAATGCAGCAGTGACACAGAAAAGAAAGCAGAAATATCACTGTGAAATGGAGATGGGGGGACTTAAGCACAATCACTTCTGCTTAATATCTGCTTAGTACAATTGTGATATTGAGGGAACTTGGCTAATAGATTCATTGGTGAGGGACAGTTAGAAAGTAATAGGAGAACTGGTGAAGAGGGAAAATGATTAAAAATAAACACTTCTCTTGCAGTTCTGTCTAGTTCAGCTGTAGAACTGCCTCTAAATAATTTAGTAGAGAAAATGTAGAAGGTGGAAAGCTAAAAATACTTGAACAAGAACAGAATTGTGTGGTCATCAGTATTTTTTCAAGTGACATGCATTGCAGTGTGACAAGGGTTGGCCTTACTGAAGAGGAGTGTTTAAGCTCAGTGATTAGAACTTGTAAATAGTAAGATATTTTGCTGTTAAAGTAACGTTCAGGGCATAATTCCAGTTATTCCATTTGGAAGTACCAAAATTAAATTGAAAAGATTTATCTCCAGCTGCCTGATGAATGTTCTGTGATCAGTCTTGGATTGCCAGGCAGAGGGATTAGAAATCACTGGAGCTCTTTTTCCATGTTTGGTACTTCCTATACCGGTTTTCTTCTTCAGGCTATGGATGCAGCCCAGCTTGCGGATGATCTGAAAGCCCAACTAGAGCTGGCTCAGAAGAAGTTACATGACTTCCAGGAGGAAATTGTGGAAAACAGAGTGACTAGAGAGAAAGAGATGTTTAACTTCAAAAGGGCTGAGGTATATACCTCATGCACAATCCTTTAATACCTGTCTGCGTTGGTGTCTGTCTCCTGGTAACTGAGCTTGGAGTGGGTTTCAACTACACTACTTTCTTGGGGGTCCAGTTTCACTTTGATTTCAGCTTCATCAGGTCTTGGCTCTTTCAGGTTTTGTCCATGGATAATTGACAATACCTGTAGGACCAGATGATAATGTAATCTTTCATAAATCTGTTGGACTATAGGGGATGAAAGTATGGGTGGAGTGACCTGGCCAGGTGCTAGTTCTCTTCTGTCCTTGAGGAAGCTGTCACAGAGCATATATTGCTCATGTATTTGGTCTTTTGTTTCTATGCAGGAAGATATTTCTAGGTTACGCAGGAAGCTGGAGACCACTAAGAAGCCTGACATGGTTCCTAACTGTGATGAAATACTGATGGAAGAAATCAAGGATTACAAGGTGAGTAGCTGTCTCTGTAAAATTCCGTCTTTACTATAATCAAAAGGCTGTGTAGTCATCTTTTCAGTATTTGACATCTTGTGTCTGTACTCTGGCATTGTAACCTTATCTTGAAAAAACCACCTTCTTATGAGGAATGGAAGGACTTTCATCTTCAGTCGTCATCTAACATACATAGTGCAATGCAGTGGGCCCTCACTATAATTTTTCTGTCTTGCAGGCCCGCCTGACCTGCCCATGCTGTAACATGCGCAAAAAGGATGCTGTGCTCACAAAGTGCTTTCATGTCTTCTGTTTTGAGTGTGTGAAAACACGGTATGACACCCGGCAGCGTAAGTGCCCCAAGTGCAATGCTGCTTTTGGTGCCAACGACTTCCATAGGATCTACATCGGTTGATTCTATCCACTGGAATGATGGAAAGTTACCGCTTATACTGACCTCTCAGTCTCCCTCATTTTCTGCGATTTGGGGCATTCTGTGCTTCTGTCACCTGAACTGCAGTCTCTTCTGGAAAGTATGGTAAGGGTATTGGAGGAAACATATTCTGGATCTTGGTTCCTTTCTTGTCCCTTTTGCCCTCAGTTTTTGTGGATTCCTTGTGCTTGAGAGGACATTTGCCATTCATCACTTTGATGCTGCGAAGTTGGGAACATCTAACTGAAGTCCTGCCTTGATGGGATGGAAGCTGTTGTGTAGCAGAGATAAATGAGGCCTTTATTTGAGGAGTTTGCTTTGGGTATTCTTTATTAAATCCCATCAAGATTTGGTAATGTTTCTGAGAGTGAATAGCTTCCCAAGTAATGGGCCAAATAATGAATGTACAGGTACATCTGTAGACTTCAGTGGAGTGACTCCTTACATATTTATCTGCCTCAGTCAGGTTGAGATATTGCTTTTATTGTCCTTAGTTTCCAGAAAAGAATTTTTAGGGGTTACTTGGTTGCAAATTTGCCACAAAGATTAATCTTATAATGCACAAAATCTAATAAAAGCTGTTTTCTGGGTGGTTTTTCTGGTTTTCTTACCTCTGGTGGTATCTTGTCCGTGCTCCTGTCCTTTGTCCAGTTACTGGAAACATTTAACACAGGCTTTAGGCTTCTATAGTAGAGAAATTAATTTATTCCCTCCTTTGCTTTCAAAAAATGTGTAAGTAAAAGAACCTTTGTCTTTTTGGCTGTATCTTCACTACCCGATTCCTGACACAACAGAAGGACCAAGATGCTGGTCATTTTGTCATGGCCACTAGGAATTTTGTGGAAGGGCATAGCATAGGGTATTGTCTCTATGCTCCCTGCAGTGCACGGCTGCATTTGAAGTCTTGATCAACAATCACTCTGAAAACATGAAGTTGTTTATTTACAACGTTCCTTCATAGAGCATACAGTTTTTCCTGTAAATTTAATTTTCTTGGAAGATGCAGCTGTCAGGATTGTCTTATCTGTGTCCCTTCCCTGAATCATAAAATCTGTATTACGTTCCTGTACTCACTGTAGGAAATTATAAAAACAGTAGTAAAGTGAAATGCAGACTGTCTTATAGTATGCATTATTTTGTGAAAACATTCAGAAAATATGAATAAAACCCTGTAAATTATTCTGAATCCTGAGAAGGAACATGTGACCCTGTCTTTACGAGGTGGGGCTGGGATGCTGAAGTTTGTGGTATGGCTTAAGTTCTGCTACAGCATGTGTAGAAGAAATGAAAGTAGAAACCTCTCACTCAGCTTTCACTGGAAAGTAGAATGCTCTCAGCTTTCACTGGAAGTTTCTCCCTGGATGACAGTTTGCAAAAGCAAGTTGGAGAAAGAATAGTGCATTAGGAGTACTAATGCCAGTGGTAGTATATATATATAT